>NC_048236.1:20914930-20933889 GCF_002007445.2 Ailuropoda melanoleuca
TCAATGAATTGTGAACAAAAATACCTGTATTATGTCTTGGGAAGACCATAACTGAAGAGAGATTCTTCAGAACGCTATTATCATTTCCACAACTAGCAACGTTCTAAATGGTGGCTGATCCTTCAGCTTGGATTCAGAATGAGAAAAACATGGGCCAGAGACAGCAGCTCACTTGGGATGGATACATAGCATGAGTGAAAAATAACTTTGATGTTTTAAGCTACTAAAAGTTTGGAGCTACTTTTCATGAAGCATCATCCAGCCTATCTTGACTAGTTATTAAGTTAGAGTCTCAATAAATTTTAATTGAATATATAAATAAATTAACAGACATCTTATAAATCTATAAATGTTATATTGAAATATTCTGTAAAATGATAATACATTATGGTTGAATTGTTTTGTAGTTTACATGGCTACAGTCCATGTATGAATTGATATGCTTCAGAAGACATCGTTTAAGTTGTAGGTCCCAAACAAAACCACAAAACTACTATGAAATTTAAGTTTATTTGATTATATAGAAAAGAAATCAATATACTATATATTGATTGTAATATATATTATTTGATTACAATTAAAGCAATTTCATTTAACTTAGTAATATTAGAGATATTTATGGATTGATGACAAGCACCCTGATTTACCAATCTATTAATTATTTTTTGTGAGGTGAACATTGACTGAGTGTCATGGCATAAATTAAGGGTCATAAAATCTATTTTGTCTATGATCAGAAAATCATATAGTTCTTTTTATCATCGTCTTATACTTGTGCTATGCTTTGCAGTTTACAAAAAATTTCACCATCATCAGTATATTTTATTTCTGCATTTAGTCCGGAAAATGAGTATTAATATTTTCCTTATCTCTCTTTTGCAATGAGTAAATAGAGGAAAGAGAAATTAACTGTCTTGCCTAAGGTCCTATGCACAAGCTCCAGGGAATAATGTAGGTCTTAGAGTCCAAATGCTTGTTACTTTATAAAGATAGCTTTCCGAATATTTGGTTTTAAGGTGCAGCTTATTGAAATTAATGTTCACACTATCCATAATGCTAAAAAAATCTAACAAATCAGTTTATTTTCAATTTAAGAAATTTTATTTATCAAAGTAAACCATTAAGAGAGAAAAAAGGAACAAAGGGTGAAAAAATTAGTATTTGCCATACATAAATTCAACAAAGGATAAAAAGGGCTTCTATCAGTCTATGTGAAAAGGACATTGAAACTAATAAAAAATGGACAGAAAGCCTAAACAGACACTTCATAAGAAGGATACCCAAATGGCCAGTAAACATATAAAAAAGCACTTTATTAAATTTCATTAATCATCAGACAAATGAAACTTAGAACAACAATGTATCCCTGTTCCACTACACTCTGCCAGGTGGCTTAAGTATTTATAATTATAATAAAATAATACTAACATAAGAAACAGTGCAGAGGATCATAGGAGAAGAAAACTGAATGGAAAGAAATCAGAGGGAGACAAACCACAAGAGACTGTTAATATAGGAAATAAAGTGAGGGTTGCTGGAGGGGGGTGAGTGAGGGTTGGGGTAATTGGGTGATGGGCATTAAGAACAGCACTGGGTATTATATGCAACTGATGGATAACTGAGCTCTACATCATAAACTAATGATATACTATATGTTGGCTAATTGAATTTAAATTAATAATAATAATTATTATAACTATAATGTAGTAACAAGTGTTAGCAAGGATATAGAGAAACCAGAACTCTCATTTACTGCTTGTAGGTGGGCAAACTGGTCAAACCTTTTTGGAAATTGCTTAACTGTAAATATTAAAATTAAATATATGAATATCCTATATTCCAGAAATTCCACTCTGGGTTAGAAACCTAACAGAAATACATATATGTTCATTGTAGAACTATTTATAATAGCCAAAAATTAGAAATTCCCAAAATGTCTATTGACAATAAAATGGAAAAATATTGTACTATATGCGATAATAGAATATTACACAAGAATGACAACAATCTACAACTACATGGAACAATTTTGATGTCTCAACATAATACAGAGTAAAAGAAACATAAACAAAAGAGTACATACTATATGATGTCATTTATGTGAAATTCAAAAACAAGCAAAAATAATCAATCATGTTTAAAGCCAGGATTGTGGTTAATTTGGGGGGAGGAGGATAGTGACTAGCACGAGCCATGGAGCAATGGGTCTTATGTTATGACGGTAATATTCTGTTTTGTAACCTGAAAGCCTGTTACACAGTCGTATAAACCCTGTGAAAATTAACTGTGAATATTAATTAAACTCATTTTATATGTGAACATATATGTGTATTATACTTCAATAAGAGCTTAAAAACTGAACTTAATCATTAAACATGTCTTATTTTCTGGTATTCCTATTCACTTTCTATTTCTATTTTTAAGAAATTGGTAAAGGCAATAATTGTCTTTATTCCACATCATGATTTTTCCATATGTAATAACATAAAGAAAAGCAAATAACGTAGCCTCTGGCATTTCAGGCAGCCACATTTAAGAATAAAGTGAATCCAGTGCAGTAGTACATGATATTAAAATATGGCAAAAAAAACATGTACTTGATATATGAAAATACTGAGATTGTGTTCACAATTCTAAAATGTAAAGTCTATTTGGACAATATCATTTACTTAATAGCCAATTGATACTGTAATTGTCTGCTAAGCAAATGCATGACACCAATTATAAAAATTACATTATAATTATTACAGTCCAATTGTTCTCTCAGCAAATTATAAGAGGTCTTAGAATAAAAGAAAGCTAGAGCTTGACAAAAGCAACTTTACTAGGGGGGAAATATTGCATGCTTAAAAATTAAGAATATTATTCGTTTGAAGAGGTTTGATAATTCTTGTGCTTGTAATGAGTTAATGAAAAAAAGTTCCTTTGTGTTACTCATTTGAAAGCAATTATTATTCAGTGCCTATATGCACCAGTACTAAATATATATTTGGCTAACACCTATTAGTGAGCCTGGCAGTTTTATGTTCTGAGACACACCAACAAGGTAATACAAGATAACCATAGTCTCATCCAGTATCACGGTAGCAGCAAAGTGATAGATGCATTTAACATAACATTTAGCATATTTACTATTGCATAGAAAGACAGAATATGTGAAGTTCAATTTTACTTCAACAAATGTTTACTGAATATTATAGGAACCAGTCACAGTGGGCTTTTTGTTGTTTTTGTGGGTTTTTGTTTGCTTTTTTTGATTGTTTGATGTTTACAACACTAAGTAAGAAAGACATGGTCTGTGTTCTTACAGAGCTTTCACTCTGGTGAAGAAGACAAATAAACATTGCCACTACAATATATCCTAACAAGATCTAACATAGGGGAGCTCTCGGAACACAGAGATGGGCACTTAATCAAGACTTGTGAGTAGGGGGAAATGAATGGCTGTTTGAAGGAAGTGAACTGTAGGTAGGAAGGTGCAGGTGCAGCCTCCGGTACAGCAGAAACAGAATGCAGAGAAGTGAAATTTTGTCTTACATAAATAGGGCAGTCTCATAGACTGGAGAGAGCATGTCAAGTTGAAGGAAAGTAAATGGTTGGTATGTCAAGGAGTTAAGAGTCTGAGGTGGGGCACAGCAAGGTATGAGGCTTCAGAGATAAGAGAGGCCAAAGTGAAAGGACTTTGGGTTTCTTCCAAGGAGAAAGAAATCCCTGAAATTTTTTGGAGCAATAGAATACTATCATCGGATATGTCTTATAGTGAAATCATATTGGTTTCAATGTGAAAAACAGACTGGAGACCAAGAAAGAAAGAAGGGGAATATGAGTATTTAGAATTTGCTGTGGTACCTATAAGCCCAAGAGGTCAATAACCTGAATTAAGATCCAGGGACTATGGGGATGACGAGGTAAATGAATTGGAAAGAGGTTTAAGAAATAAAATCTATAGGACAAGACAATGAAATAAATATTAGGCTCTAAGGGAAGAGGCAAAGATTAATGTTCCTTTCTCCAGCACTGGGCAAGTATTAATGATTTTCACCAGCACTGGGAACGTAGGACGATATGTACCTTGGCAGTGGTGTTGTTCCTGTTGAGACCTAGGTTTTTGTGATGGGTGAATTCAGTGACACACTAAAAGTTTTAGCACTCCATATAGTCAAGCTTTTGTATTGGATTGTTTTCGTAGTTGCACAGATGTGAAACGATGTGTAATCAAAAAGGACTTTCTATCTTGATTGGTATCTCTTGAAGAATTTTAGAGATTATTTAATTCATTACCAGAACTAACATTTTCAAAATCACTTTTCCATGCCTCTCCAATTTCATTTACTTGATGGTGGTTCTAGAGATTTTCACTAAACACTCCCTTATATCCAGTCTGCAAAGTTGTTCTCATTTTTCCTTATGGTACCTGTGCTTCAATTCTTTCTCTAGATAGACCCTTCGCTCTACTTCCTTTTGCAGGTTGTTGTTGTTGTTGTTGTTGTTGTTGCTGCCTCTTTGTATGTTGCAAGGATTCCCCACAACAAGGATTCCCCACATCTGGGATTGATATTACTCTCTAGAACCTTTTTACCAGTCTCATCTGTCCCCAGGAGAGATCCATGACTGCAGAGTACAGCCAGGAGCAGAAGCCATAACAACAGAGATCAAGATAAGCTACTTAGTTATAGACTATTTTATTGTTTTTTATGTCAATATGCAAAACTTGGTAAAAAGAAATGAATCTAAATGAGTTCCACAGTCTGGAAATCCTGATGATAGCCTTGGGACATCCGAGTAAGGCCTGTAATGTAGTTCACTGTACTTTCCTAATATCAGTATCCTGGTTCTGATGATTTACTGTAGTTTGGTAAGTTGTTGTCATTAGGGAAAGTAGGATATTGGATACAGGGGACTGCTCAGTACTACTTTGTGTACTTCTTGTTTGTCGATACTAATTTCAAAATAAAGTTAAGACAAAGAAAGAAAATGCAAGCTAATCTCTAGTGATAGAAGCCATATCAGTTTTGTGTTTGCATGAAATGGAGTAGAGGAGGGGAGGCAGGAAGTATAAACACTTATAAATACTTTATAAACATAAATATATATACATATATATATATTCAGTGTCTTGATTTTGTTGGTGCTTTCACAGGTATATAACATATGTCACAATGTATCAAATTTGTAATTTTAATATGTACTATTTATTGTATGTTAAATTTACATAAAATATTTTTTAAATTGCATTTAGGATCAATAATAGGATATATATATATATATAGTGGTTTGGAAGCATGACCTGTGGGAACTTAACCTAGCTATGGAACAAAAAGTTTCTTTAAATGATTCCTATGAGAGAGACAGAGAGAGAGAGGATGGAAAGGGAAGGGGAGGAAGAGAATAGATATCTACAAACTGCAGGGGTAACTCGGATGAAGAAGAAAGTGAAAGAAGAATTTCAGAAGATCATGCACAGCAAAGACAACAGCCTAAGAAAAAGATGGAGGCATAAAGGAGTTTGTCTTGGTGAAGCATTATTGAAATTGAAAGACTATTGAGTAGCTAGAGAATAGTAACCTGAGAGATAAAATGGAAAACCCTGAGATTGAAGAAGCAGGCATCAGCAATATCTTAGTAAATTTGGAGTTTGTTCCAAAAGTCCAAAAGTAAATTAAAATCTACAAAATTATGTTCTTGCATTCTCTGAAATTTCTAAGCTTGTTTTCTTTCAGTGAAATAAAAGGCATCATAGTGTCAAATTTATAAAAATGTTATATTTGTTATATATCAGATTATGGGCAGATTGCTAAAGGAAAGAAGCATAATTCTCATCTAATTTTCTTCCTTCCCTCTCCCTCCCTGATGGCTTCTCACTCTCTCACTGTGGCTTCTTTTTGAGATTAATGTTATCAACAAAGCCACAGCTATTCTGGGCTGTTTCGTTTAGAGTGGGTGGGCCCTGGAAGAACACTTGAAGAAAGCTAAACAAGCAGAAGCTGAAGAGAGCTAGGAGGAAGAACTCAGAGATAGTCTTTCTGCAAATATGCAAAATGTTTCAGAAAATAATTCAGGCTTTCTGTTCCCAGACTAATGTCGTCAGCCCATGCTGTTCTTTTCCAGTAAGCCAAGCAGAGGTAATCTCCGATTTGATACACTTTGTCCCTGTAGTAGATACCACTTTGTTGTCTGTAACCCATTCCCTCTCCTTCATGGTAATAGCATTCTGAATTTCTTTTGGTGGAACACCCCACCTCCATTCCTAACCATGTAAATTGGTTGGATTGGAGCTCCCTCAGTACCAGGAGCAAGTTTATATAGTTTAAGACAATCTGCAACAAAGTTTCCCTGGGCCATCAGAATTGGTTCAGAAATGGTCTTATCATACAATTGTAGCCAAAGATACGATACGTATCAGAAAATTCAGAGAATGGTCAATAATGATCTAGAGGAGCTCTTTCTTTATCTTTCTTGTCAGGCAGATGTAGAGGATGTTGGAAAGTATATTCAGGCCAGGATGGCAAGGGGTTGTAGCAGAAAGAGAGGGGACATGTAAACCTTACTGATAGGGGACTAATTTATAATTTAGTGGATATTAAAAGGAAATGAGATATATTTTTTAAAGAATATACCGGGAACCAAACTTCGTCGCAATTTTGTATTCTTCCCTGTGTCAAGGAAGGAAACATTAAGGTTCACTGAAGATCAATGACAGAAAAATTTAACAATCTACAGTGTTTCACATTTCAGTTACTTTGTGTTCCCATATATATCTTTATATGAAGGAAATTGTCTGCAATTCCTAAGAATCTCTGTGCTTTATCGATCTACTCAATGGGCCAATTACAAACTGTTAGACCAGAAATTAAGGATCCAAATCATTTAAGGTCAGTGTTGAAATCTCATGAAAGGAAAAAAAGTATAAGATAAATACAAGGTAATCAGTAGATAAAAGAAAGGAAGCATGTAAGTTACTTTATGACTAGCAATGCCATCCACGATGACAAGTAGTAAATATTAAAGCTTAGAAAATTATATGTGTATATATGTATATATGCATGCATGCATAATACATTTTTTTTCACCAAGTTAGAATACTCCATATGTTTGAGACAGAAAGGGAAACCATTGGTAATGCTGAAGCTAATGTTATCTTGAGAAATCATTCTAGACAAGAGAGTTAAGTCATACTGGCTTCATGAGTATCTAGAGTTTACCAGAACTATTTCCCTCTGAGTTCAAAGACTGGACTAGGAAAAAAGTGGGAGTAAGAGTCAGGGCAGGACATATGTTATTACTAAAGGTGATATATTCTGAGATATTTCAAAAACATTCATCATTAGGTAAATTTAAGATAGAATAAGTGCTCTGGGGACAATAACACAGAACAAAAGCGTCTGTCTGTATGATGCTACTTGATGATTTCATCAGAATGCAATGTTTGAGAAGCTGATATTTGAGCTGAGACCTGAATGATAAAGTATCAAGCAAAATGAAAATGTAGGGAAAGCATTTCAGGCAGAGAAAATAGTAAATATAAAGTTCTTAGGTAAAAAATTAGTTTGGCTTGTTGAATTGCACAAAAAAGGCCAGTATACATACATATATATATATGGTATATGGTATATATATATATGGTACATATATATATGGTATATATCTATATCACACACACACATGTGTATTTCTCAGGTGAAAAATACATCTGCAGGGTTCAGATGAGACCAGGTGTTGCTTATTCAGCATCTCAAGTGCAGAAAGATGAATTAATTCTTGAGGGAAATGATATTGATCTTGTATCAAAATCAGCTACTTTGATTCAGCAAGCCACAACAGTTAAAAACAAGGATATCAGAAAAATTTTGTATGGTATCTATGTTTCTGAAAATGGAACAGTCCAGCAGGCTGATGAGTAAGATCTAAGTTGTCCAGCTACAGAAATAGGAGGATGCCAGATCATTTTTCGGACTTATTTCAAATAAAGGCTGTATTGATTTGGGGCTTTTTCTTAAAAAAAAAAAAAGTTATCACCTTTTCCTTTATCAAATGTGAAACATTTTATTTTTAAGGTTAGGTTACAGTAGGATTAAAATTACTATGATTTCCAAGTGGGATGAGAAAGGGTACAACCATATGACCATTTCTTATAATTATTTATTTTTCTGTGGTGTTTGTTGTGATCTCTCCTCTTTTATTTTTGATTTTATTTATTTAGATCTTTTTAGATATTTTTTCTTTTTGATAAATCTAGGGGTTTATCAATTTTATTAATGCTTTCAAAGAACCAGCTCTTATTTTTGTTAATCTGTTTTATACTTTTTGTTTATTTGTTTGTTTCTGTATCATTTATTTCTGTTCTCATCTTTATTTTCCCTTCTTCTGCTGGCTTTAGGTGCTATTTGCTATTTATTTGCTATTCCTTTTCTATTTCCTTTAGGTGTAAGGTTTGGTTGTGTATTTGAGACTTTTCTTACTTCTTGAGGTAGGCCTATATTGCAATATACTTCGCTCTTAGGACGACCTTTGCTGTATCCCAAAGGATTGTCTGTTTTGAACTGTTGTGTTTTCATTTTCATTTGCTGCCATGCCTTTTTTCATTTCTTAAATGCAGACAAAACACTTGACAAAGTACAACAGCCATTCATGATAAAACCCCAAACCAAGTAGGTTGAAAGGAAACATACCTCAACATAATAAAGGCCTTACATGAAAAACCCCCAGCTAACATCATACTCAATGGGGAAAAACTGGGAGGTTTTCCCCTAAGGTCAGGAATAAGACAAAGATGCCCGCTCTCATAGTCAACATACTACTGAAAATCCTAACCATAACAATCAGACAGGACAAAGGACTAAAAGGCATCCAAACTGGTAAGGAAGAAGTAAAACTTTCACTATTTGCAGATGACATGATACTATATATAGAAGACCCTAATGACACCATCAGAAAACTACTAGAACTCATAGATGAATTCAGTAAGGTCGCAGGACACAAAGTCAATGTGCAGAAATCCATTGCATTTCTACACATTAATAATGAAACTGTAGAAAGAAAAATTTAAAAAAAACAACCCCATTTACAACTGTAACAAAATAGTAAATTACCTAGGAATAAACTTAACCAAAGAAGTGAAAGACCTGTACTCTGTAAACTATAAAACTTTGATGAAAGGAACTGAAGACAATACAAAGAAATGGAAAGACATTCCACAAAAAATAAACACACAAAAAAGTCTCTATGTATATTATCTTCATCAACTTTAGTGTAGAGTTTCATGTTTAAAAGAAATGCATTATATAATTTTCATAACTAAAAGAAGCCCTTAGATTATTACACACAGGAAAAAGAAAGCACATACTTATCACTGTGAATATGAAAGGTTTGCAACATTATCCTTTAACATAAGAAAAGAAGACTTCTTAATTATGCAGAAGATTCTAAAATCTAAAATTGTTTCTTCACATAATTGTCTTGGATAGCAACTTTTTATCATGTATTAGCAGAATATTATGATAATGAGCAAATAAAGGAAAGTAGAATTAATATAAATAAACTTCCCTTTATGAGATAAATAAGTTCTAGGGATGTAATATACACCATGATGACTATAGAAAGAAATACGTATATTATTTATGTATTATTCACCAAACATAGTATTCAAAAAGTGATGCTTGAAGTATGTAAACTTTTTGGTGAAAAAATTCCATACACCAAGTTTGGAATAATTATGTAATAAGTGTAATTATAGGGGTGCCTGGGTGGCACAGCGGTCTGCCTTCGGCTCAGGGCGTGATCCCGGCCTTATGGGATTGAGCCCCACATCAGGCTCCTCCGCTATGAGCCTGCTTCTTCCTCTCCCACTCCCCCCTGCTTGTGTTCCCTCTCTCGCTGGCTGTCTCTATCTCTGTCAAATAAATAAATAAAATCTTTAAAAAAAAAGTGTAATTATACTTAACTATGTAATTCGACATTAATGCAAATCCTTTTAATTCATGGTTATAGAACATCAGAGATTTTAGAATTTTAACTTATTAGCATAAAATATAATTTAAGAGTATATTTTATCACCACCAAATAGAAGCCAATTCTGAAAATTGATATTTTTTCTTAAACTGAGAGTACTAAAAACACAACTTCTTCCTGTCTAATTAAATTATAAATGATATAATGTTTTAATTGGCAAATAAAATTTTGTTACATTTAAGAGACTTTGTTTATCTTATTTGTAAGTTTTACTTAGAAATAGGACCTTAAGATGGGGATAAAATTAAAATTTGATTAACATTTCAAGAGTTCAGGTTCCATCTTCTTACCACCTTTTCTGCCAATTTCTTATCCATTATGGGCTTTAAGTATTAGTAAGATTCAAGATATAAATAAATGAATTTGAATATTGAGGAGACATCTAACAGTCTCAAATGCATGAAAAAATTTATAAACGTGATTAAAATTACTGATGAAAAACATTCTAAAGCCTTTTGGTTTTCAATATGCATCTGGACAAATGTTCTCTGAATCTGTCTCAAAGTTTATACTTCATTACCCAACAATGTTTAATTTATTTCTTGAAATCGAACTTAGAATCAGAGGTGGGGACAGCAGTAAATAAAGAATGAAAATGTTATTTGCATATTTTCTGCCCTAAAATCAACTAGAATAGATTTATTGGATTACTTATGTGTATCTCAAGAGTTTCCATTCCTCAATTGCATTCCATGAAAAATGTTGTAGCCTTATCAATTTCTACAAATTTAAGCTTAATGTAAGGCACCAGTGACTACCAAGCAATCTTCAGATTTTGAAACCTGACTGAGCTAATGCCTCAACACACATATGCTTTGCTTTGCTTGCAGCTGCTCAAGACTCTCAGAAACTTAACTACAGCTAGGTGATCAGGTAGGCTCCAAGGTTATTACAGAGCTTCTAATTCTCATGCTGGCCTTGCCCCCTGGTAATCCAGACATGCAACTAGAACAAAAGTATTTGTTAGGTACCCTTTAAAGTGCCTTCATGTATGAAGATGTCCTGTAGTCCAAGATGTGTCTCCATGATGTACTACAGAACAGAAAGCATTTATTAGCCCATCATAGTCTCAACTCAAAACATACCTGAAAGCGCCATGTTAGAAATACGGGATAAATACCTTAGAGCTCAGAAAATAGAATGGAGATGATTGCAAGCCACAGGATCTCCCAGGACTATCCCATTTATCAATCAAATAATTTAAACAAAACACAAATGGTCATTCTTTTGTTGGATTTTTTTTCTCTGCAAATAAGAATGTTTTATTTCAGTGTAAGATTGTTGTAGAAATAAATGGATTTTGATAAAGTGCTTCGAAGTTTGAAGTTTATCACATAAAGCCATATATAACATGCAATGCCAAAAAATTATTAAAATTAAAATTGGTTAAAATTCAGAATCACTTAAATACAAGTTTCGCCAAACTTGTCAAAGTCATATACATTTTCAGAGTTGGGGGAAATCACCCAATGCATGGTGTGTGTATGTATATCTTTATAGACACTTGGGTGGGTAGAACTGTCACAGGATTGGAGTGAGATAAATGGTACACTGATTTAGTAAGATTTTCAAAGAGGCAATTTCACTAGTTAGAATTTGAAGCCTTTAAAATTTTATGTGCGCGAAGTCTGAGGATAATATTAGTAACATCATGAGTCTATCTGGCCTTTTTGTTTTCCTTACCATGGTCTCCATTACAGTGGAAGGCAGCTGGTAGTCTTTGGAATTCAATATGTTCAAGGCATGTGATTCTGTGGCATGTAGCCTCTCTGAAACTTGGTTTCCTAAACTGTAAAAAGAAAAGCAATAACTACTCTGTTTGATTGTCATGACAATTTACATAGTAGTGTTTTACCACTGTGATATTCAGGTGTTATTTCTATGAAAATAGAAAATTAATGAAATTCTTAAATTAAGTCTTTTTAGGGCATCTGGGTAGCACAGTCAGTTAAGCTTCTGACTCTTGGTTTCAGCTCAGGTCATGATCTCAGGGTGAGGAAATGGAGCCTGGTGTCAGGCTCAATGCTCTGCACAGTGTACTTAAGACTTTCCCTCTCCCCCTTCCCCTGCCTGCCATGCTCTCTCCCTCTCTCTCTCTCTCAAGTAAGTAAGTAAGTAAGTAAATAAATAAATAAATAAATAAATCTTTTAAAAAATTAAGTCTTTTAAACTAAATATACTGATTCATATTCCATACTGTACTCCTCTTTCAAAGAAAGTTACAGCGTAATATACTCTTCCTCTATTAGGAGACTATCTTTCAACAATCTCCAGTGTCTCTAGAAATGCAAATTGCTTTACAGAACTGAGGGTTGCCACTTAAAAGATGTATTTTAATATAATAATCTTCATTACATTAATATAATTGTGCTATATCTTGTCATTTGTAAAATAACATGGGACATTTTAATTTCAACCTTTCTCATTATGAAATAAATTTCTCATAATTTGCAGTGTAAAAAGGAGCCCCAGACTAGCTAATATCCCAATGTTTACAATGGTATTTGTATACTCCTAGCTGCAGTCTGATCCTAAAGTTAAAAACTAATGTAAATTAAGGGGTATGAATAGGTACAATAGAATATAATTTGCTTTGTCTTTACTCTATCTCCTGGACCTTAAGAAATTCAATACTAGTTGATGTTTCCAAGCCCATGAGGGCTTACGAATAAATTCAAGAAAATAAATGTGTATCAGAGATTGGAGGGCGGGAGAGAGGGGTTGTTTAAATGTGACAGGATCTCCCCATCTGTGTGTATAGGTACCAGAAGGTACTATCTAAGATCAGGAGAAATAGTTTCTGTCGTCTCCAGATGTAGAGAATGATTGCCCAGCAGGGCTTTTCATGTTCTTGAAAAGTCTAGCGCATCCAAACTGCCTCCTCCATAAAACAGCCACATCATTTGAGTGCTCTGTGAAAACCAGAGAGACATGGTCTTTCTTTTTTAAAACATCCTTTTCTAGCAGCACCCCTTCACATCCAAGGGAAAGAGAGCTGTATTTTCAATTCAAGGAAAAATGACAACACATGCTAGAAGCATCAAATAGAAGATTCTAGCTCTCATACATTGATAATACATAAATTAGCCTCTAAGCTTTGTATATTTGATGATAATATATCAAGAAAAAATTATGAGCATTTACAACCTCATTTATCCTTTATAAAATTCACAATAGGAATGTAGCCTTGTGGGAGACCAAATATCAGGGAAGGGTAAGACAATATAGTTCAAAAATGCTGCTTTGATATAGTAACTATAATCTGTCATTGCAATGAGATATTGAGATTCATTGAGTTATTCATAGTGAAACAATTTACTGAAAATTAATGTGCAAGAAAACTTCAATTCTTGTGTATAAACAAAAACATGTTTGATCTTTAAGAATTCTGTTTACACTTAAAATATCATGTGGCTATAACATCTTATCCACATTAGATTATTATTTTTAACTATTCTGTAGATACTTCTCTGTCTACCACTAGGTCAAATTATATTGGCAGAAGACTAGGTAAACCATATGCAGTGCTATTGGGACATGACTGCACTAAAAAATTATTTATAATACATTATATGCCTTCAGAGTTCATGAGTAGAAAGACTGGACGTAAGGACTAGATCTTATATTCAGGAGTGTGAATTCAAACTCATAAACCTAAAACTGTGCTGTGAATATATTTAGTTTCACAAAAGCTTCAGATGACAATATGCTTAATTGTTCTTTTTTTTATGATGATACAATTTTGTTATTTAAAGAAAATTTAAATCCCAGGTAGTTAACACACAGTGTAATATTAGTTTCAGGTGTACAATACAGATTCTACACTTCCATACATTACCTGATACTCATCATAGCAAATGCACTCCTTAATCCCCTCACCTATTTCACCCATCCCCCTACCCACCTCCCCTCTGGTAACTATCAGTTTGTTCTCTACAGTTAAGAATCTGTTTAAGAAACAAACAAAGGGAAAAAAAGAGAGAGGGAGTCTTCATTCTTACAAAATATAAAATTCCACCATTCTTTCATTGATAAAATACAAGACAGCAGAAATTGGAGAAAGATTTCATCACCCCAAAGAAGTCATCATTTGTTACCAAACATGAAAACCATCCCCTACCAGAACTTCAGAGGGATGATACATGCTTAGGAAGGATAGTTTTCCTGCTCTTAGAATATATGATAAGGAGCTGTATTGTCCAGCACAACTTTGCTAGCTACTGCCGTATTGATCTCTACAATATTTAATAAAACAAACATAAGATTGACCATATGTATTGTAACTCATTTCTCAAATGTGAAACTCCAAAGACCAAACGAGGATCAGAGGCAGCATTATCAGTGAGTCGTAGCCTCAAAATGAGCCCTACGGCTTAGGAGGGTTCCAGCACAATGCTCTAATGCTTGCTGAGAAGGAGAGGGTACCAAGTCTATGCTGTGCTGATGATTGACAGTGACCCTTTATACAACTGTATAGATCATGGCATTCATTCCTTTAGACAAGAGGCTTCTCCACAGATCTTTCATAGATAAGCCCAGCTCTATTTTTTAGTTTTCCTGGTATGGCTGAGAGGCTCTGAGTCACACACTTGAAGTTTTCAGACTCTTTTGTGTGAAAGTGTACTTTAAACTTTTGATTTTTTGAGGTGTTAGCAAAAGGTTGCACAGCCACACCCTTGATTTTTTTCTAGAGTCCAATTTTCCAATAGTGAATCTCTTAATTTCAGCATCTTTTGCAACCTGAAGATGCTGAGATTTCCCCAACCCATTTAATAAGTTTCCTTTTGGTTTAACACTTCTTCCCTCTATCTATGTCCTATCTCACATTTTACTCTAAGCCTCAAAAAGAAACTAAGAGGCCCCTTCAACACTTGAAAATTTCTCAGTTAATGTTCAAGTCCACCATTAATAAATTCTATCTACATAGTAGCAGGACCAAAAGTGCTAAGATTCTGCCAAGGTACAATGCAGATCTCCTTTCTCCAGTTTCCAATAACATTTTGCCATTTCCTTTTGAGCCTTTGTCAGCAACGCCTTTAACATCATTTAGTATCAGTCTGTTAATGACCATTTAGAGATTCTCTAAGGCTATAAATGCTTTCTCTACCACACTCTTCACTTCTTTCTGAGTTCTCCCGAGTAATCAGGGCTTTTTCTATCATGCTTCCCCAAGATTTTCTAGGCTTTTCCCATTGCCCAATCACAAAGCCACTTCCACAGTTTTAGGTATTTATTACAACAGCCCCTCAATTTCAGGTGCCAAAACATACACAGTTGTACATTGCCAACATACTAAACAGTAAATTTGTGGCCTGACACAAATTATGATTTTACAGTTCTGAAGGTCAGAATTCTAAGTCTCACCAGGCTTAAATGAAGTGTTGGCATGGCTATCTTTTCCATAGCCTCTGGGTAGGAACAGTTTCTGTGTCTTCTCTGGCTTCAAAAATCCACCAATTTCTTGAGCTGGCTTGTGGCACCCTTCTTTTATCTTCAAGGGCAGCAATATCAGGTCAAGTTGTTCTCATGCTGTTATCTCTGGTTCTCTCTTCTAGTTCTCCTTTCTACTTTTAAGGATGCATGGGATCATATTAGGTTCATCCAGATAATCCAAGATAACATCCCTATGTTAGGGTAAAATGGTTAGCAACTTTGATTCTAACTGCAACCTGAATCCCCTTTTGCCTTGTAACTAATATATTACCAGGTTCCTTCTATTGAGTTGTAGACATCTGTGTGGAATGCCATTATTCTTTGTGCCACATATAATGCCATTAGTTTAAAAATATTCAGACCACAAGGAACTACAGAATTCACCGATGCTTTCTCAGGCACACTATAGATTGTGTCTGACCTGGGGCTCTATGGAGAATTGATAGGCAGCTTGGACATAGGGACTATGGCCAAATCTTTTGTGACCCCTCATAGTGCTTCTATCTTGACCCTTCAGTAAGTTCAAGCATGACAGTTTGTGGAACAATCATTTCTTTGGCTACATGGTAGGTAGAGAATGTTTAGTCCATTCTGGTCAAATTCCCACAATTTTAGAATGCACCAGAATAGGATATGAATCAGATAATTCAGTCATGGTTTATAATTTTCTTCTATATAAATTATTTCAGATCTATAAATGTTCTATAAAACATGAAATATTATAAGAAACACTTATCAATGGTCTAATTGATTTGTACTCGTGAATATAAATAAAACAGGCCCAACTTAATCGAGAGTTCCAGTTCCTTTATCCACCATAAGACAAAACATGCAGACAACAGCGACATGCATGCTTAGCAAAGCCTTACCGGGGAATATACCAGCACATTCTGTAAGGAGCAAGATAATCCACACAATCGTTTATTATTGACTTATTTTACTTAAATGTGCCCACGAATACATAGTTCCCTTTCCAGTACTTCTGGAAATATCTGAAAAGCAAAAGAAATACAGTTGCTACCTAGCTATAGTAAGAAGTTTAATGACCAAGAAACACATCACTTTCATATAATATTAGAGACACAGAACATGGAGACACTAGGAATCTCTGAATGATCTTAGAATGCAAAACCTCTCTGCATTTATGGAAAACATGCAGGAATATTGTGAGTATGGTTCAGGCTTTAGTTTCTCCCTCTTTTATACAATACCACCAAACTCAAACTCAAATTTATTTCCTCTTCACAACCCACACACAAGCATCTTGCACACTGTGTGTTTCTTACTCCATTCCCCAACAGACAGCATGAAGCAAGTCATGGAGCTGAACATAAAACAATTCTTTTTTTTTTTAAGATTTTTAAAAAGATTTTATTTATTTGTTAGCACAAGTTGGGGGGGGTTGTTGAGGGGCAGAGGGAGAAACAGGCTCCCTGTTGAGCAGAGAATCTGATGCCTGGCTTGATCCCAGGACACTGGGATATGACCTTAGCTGAAGGAAGATGCTTGACCAACTGAGCCACGCAGGCTCACCTAAAAATTTATTTCTTTATTTGAGGGAGAGAGAGAGACAGAGTGCCACTGGAGGAAAGGGCAGAGGGAGAAAAATATGAAGCAGATTCCCCTCTGAGTGGAGAGCCCAACATGGTGCTCAATCCCTCAACCCTGAGATCATGACCTGAGCAGAAATTAAGTCTGAAGCTTAACTGACTGAGCCACCCAGGTGCCCCAAAGCATAAAACTTTCTAAGAACTATAGATGATAGTGAACAGTCCTTACAAGTGCTTGCCTTGAAACATATTGCTGCTCTCACAGTCCTTGATGCTATAAACTATGGATAGTTTTTACCCATAACCCAACCGACCCTTGATTCAGGTAATGGATAAGTAGATACTCTGTTGATTATTTCACTTTTGGCTATTCTTTTGTTGAACTAAGCAGAGAATGATTAAAATTTCATATTGTTATAGATTTCTAAAATCTCTCCCACAGATTTTCCCCAACCTGACATGAAAGTAATACACTTAAATCTTATAAACTGGGAAGCAGATAAGAATGATGGAAAGAATCAAATGCTATTTGTATTTTGTTAATGTCAATTATAACTATTGGTTTGAACAGATTTAACTAATGCTCTTAAGCATAATTATTAAATTAATAATAGCAATTTTAGTTTTTGACAGTCTAATTTCTCAGCATAAAGTAAATTAATCTAATCTATTTTTATTGACAGATACTACTTTTATTCTTGGATAATCAGTTGGTAAAGGGAAAGTGAGAGAGTACACACACACACATAGTTGACTTTATAATTGGGGATACATGGAATCTATTTATAAGTGATAGTGATGTTCATTTAGAGCAAAAAAAATGAGGTTATGCCATTACTTAGGAATCCATGAGTATAGATGCTTAACAGTATATTGACTTCAGAATATATAAATTTTGAA
The DNA here is from genome assembly GCF_002007445.2 of Ailuropoda melanoleuca. Taxonomy (NCBI): domain Eukaryota; kingdom Metazoa; phylum Chordata; class Mammalia; order Carnivora; family Ursidae; genus Ailuropoda; species Ailuropoda melanoleuca. The sequence goes on from NC_048236.1 coordinate 20,932,822, forward strand.
CTTATCTGCTATTTTCTAATATATTTATAAATAGTGAAAATCTCTAAATTCAATGTTAATTTCAGTTGGAAAAGAAAAAACTGATGATGCAATATCAAATATTTTAGAAAAAATAAATTAATTGAACTCAGGATTTTGACTGCCTTCTTCAGTGCCAAAATTAAAGATTAAAGTTCTTTTAGATCAGCTTTACAAATGGTCTGAAAATTAGTTTAAAACTTTCAAGCATAAAGAGAGTCAAAATGAGAAGCAGATGGGCCTATACTTCTTTAGAGAAGAACTGTCTGTTTCTCCTTATGATCAACAGAAACACAAGAAAGGAGAAACCGGATAGCATACTCAAGATTTCACACACATTGCTACACATTGCCATGTATTCATCAGATAGCCAAATATATTCATATTAGAACACTCATTCTTATTCAATATGTTCATACCATCATGTTCGAGTGCTTATTTTTTTTATATTCAATTAAAGTTGGGTATTTTACACTTAAATTATTTGGGGTAGATATTAATCTAAATTTTGCTTTTGTCTAAGGTTTATGATATTCTTACAGAATTTGGAGATATTGGAAATCTTGGTTTAATCTACTTACATTATTTCAACTGTGACATATACTCTTGCAGTCTATATTGTAATAAACATAGAAGAGCTCAAAAAAAAGCTCAAAGACATAATCACTAAATGGTTAGTTTTACTTTATTATAATCCTAATAAAAATTATGAAACATTGTGTTTATAATGATAATCACTAATCCCGCAAATTCTAAGCTCTTTAGTATGGTAGAAACATCTAATTGTCATCAAGATTGATGAAAAACTTTGGGTAATGGCACCCAGATCGAGAGAACTTGATGTTAAGAAAAATAAATAAATAGGGGCGCCTGGGTGGCACAGCGGTTAAGCGTCTGCCTTCAGCTCAGGGCATGATCCCGGTGTTCTGGGATCGAGCCCCACATCAGGCTCCTCCACTATGAGCCTGCTTCTTCCTCTCCCACTCCCCCCTTGTGTTCCCTCTCTCGCTGGCTGTCTCTATCTCTGTCGAATAAATAAATAAAATCTTA
>NC_048236.1:20933929-20954694 GCF_002007445.2 Ailuropoda melanoleuca
TTAAATAAATAAATAAATAAATAAATAAATAAATAAAATGGGAGAGTGACCAAGAACACAATTTTAAGGTTTATAAATTCTTTGTCCTTCAAATACTGCAAACTTAGACTCAGTATAGTCCATTAAAGTGTTAAAAGTAGAACTAACCAATAAAGACTTGCTTTTTCACTTCCTGTCACACCTTGTAGAAATACACCTCAGGATCATCTCCTAGCTCCCAGTGCATTACCAGCCCATTATTTCTCAGATCACATTTCTGCCATATCTTCCTTGTTCAGGCTGACAGTTTACATGATTTTTCAATCTCATCCTGGTGTGCTACCCCACTGACAAAATACATATGTTCCCAAGACATTTATAAAACCATTTATGTCAAAAATTGAACTTTTCTTACCGAATTATATTATAATCAAATGTTCTTATGAGGGAAATAATTTTATTTCAAGCTAAAATATTTGCTTTGTATTATCATTATTTCATGTCATGAGACTTTGAAAACTACTAATAGGCATTTTTCTTCATTTCAAAATCAAGCGTCTTTCATAAGGCTTTGATGATCTCATTTGGATATGTAAGCACTCCCATGTAATATTCCCTATTCTCTTTTGCAGTAGTCTGGGCTTTATAACCTATATATTAATAATTCATTTCTATTGCATTATCCATAAATTTTCTCATTCTATCTTTTAAATATCTCTCAAATCCATTATTTGCTCTTTTTCTCCACTAACATTGCTTTGCTTAGGAACTCCTGATTCCCTTTTCAGTCTGGAACAACAGCCTGGTAACCGGTTTCTGGCCTCCGGTCTCTCCAAGTTCCCAATTTAATCTAACTACTAAAATGAAATTTTAAAACATGAAAAGTACATTGATGTCATACCATATTCAAAGCTTTCTACAGAGACCATAACATTGTCTTTCTTATTGTGTTCCATGAATATCAATTGAAATCCAAAATAGGGCTAGGGGGATAAAAACAAAAGTTACTTGGACAAATAAGCTTAGGAAATTGTGGTTGTAACTTTTTATTACCATAGGTTTCTCAGAGTATTTTCGTGTTATAGGCCTTTTTAATATACAAGAATATAGAATACCATTCAGTATTTCCTGAACCTATTTGTTCATCAAATCTGAGGCAGAGAAGAAAAGAGTGTAAATGTTTATGAACACAATTTGATAAATGCTGGCCTATGGAATAATATCAGACTCATGTGTGGCAATATAAGAGTGCTTTTAATCCTGTCTCCTTCTGACACCTCATATCAACTCTGCTTTTCCCTGTGATTCCTGTCACTATAAAACACAGTGCCTCCACTGGTGGTCAGAACCACAAGTGTATTTGCCTAATGAGCTCACTTTTGGGAATATACTTGCCCTAATCTCAAAAATCTCAAGTATCCTTTTCTTTAATTCAATGTTTTTCCCTGTCTATCTTTTCTTTAGAATCATTTGAGAAGTCTCTAGATCTCTAGGATGTTCCTTTGCCTACATGTTTTGTCATTAAATCAGGACTAGTGTTATTGATAGTTATATGTCTGCACATTATTACTACTCTGATACAGGGTAAGTATTCTGGAAGTATGTATTACTAATTTTTTTTTAAATGGTCTAGAGGCACCTGCATGGCTCAGTTGGTTGAACATCTAACTCTAGGTTTCGGCTCAGGTCATGATCTCAGGGTTGTGGGATCGAGTCCCCCCTTGGGCTCTGAGCGCAGCACAGAGTCAGCTTGAGCTCTCTCTCTCTGCCCCTACCCCTGCTCTCTCTCTCTCTCTCAAATAAAATAAATTAAAAAAAAATTTTTTTTAAAGTTGGTTTAAAATTGGATTTTAAGTTCCTGTAGTGATGGACATTTTTATAAATATTTATTATTTAGCCTTCACATAAGGAAAGGTGAAAAAAACCACATCCTCATAGAATTGATATCATTATGACTAAAATCTTATAAACAGGAAAATTAAAAAGAAAGCATCATTTGGGAAATTATTTAAGTAGAAATTTTATCTTCTTATGTTTGGGAAAAGATGTAAAGGAAACAAACCTGAGAGGACCAAATTAATAACTATAATTATTGAAATATTATAAATAATTTGAGCTTTAGAAAGATATTTACACAGAAGCTCAGCAAGTTTATTGTGATATTCATCTGTAGCATAATGAAATGAAAATCACTATATGGAAGAGTACATATGAAGTAAATGATTTATTTTGCCAAAAGCAAAGTATAAGTTTAAGGGAAAAGCTATGAACAGAGTCAGCCTGGAAAAATAATTGTCAAAGTAATAAAGAAGAAAACTGACTCTCTATATAAATAATGTGTCTGAAGATCACTCATCAATACTTGGAGCAGCACTCTTAAAAATCTAGTTAAACATAGCAATAGCAGAAACCAATCAGGAACATTCAAGTAAGAGTAAAATCTCAGGCATAACAAATCGGAATAAAATTAAACCAGTAATACACAGATTATCAGATTTTAAAAAATAGCTTGGTAGTCGGGGCATCTAGGTGGCTTAGTTGGTTAGGCATCCAACTCTTGATTTTGGCTCAGGTCATGATCTCAGGGTTGTGAAATCAAATCACACATCCAGCTCATGTGCTGGATGTAAAGCCTGCTTAGGGTTCCCTTTCTTCCTCTCCCTCTGCCCTCTCCTTTCTCNTCCAGCTCATGTGCTGGATGTAAAGCCTGCTTAGGGTTCCCTTTCTTCCTCTCCCTCTGCCCTCTCCTTTCTGAAAAGAAAAGAAAAGAAAAGAAAAAAAAAGAAAAGGCTTCCTGGAGGTTCTATAACCCAGTCCAACTATAGAAAAAGTTTATCCTATGCCAAGCACATCATTTTCTTCTTCCTTAGTAACAAAATCATTGGGGGGGGGGCGTGATGGCATTGTGTCCAGCTACAGGATGTTGTATTTCCAGTTTGTTTGTTTGTTTGTTTGTTTGTTTTTTAACAAGATCAATGTATGGCCGATGAGATGTTAATAGAAGTTTTGGGTGAGGCTTCTGGGAAGCTGAATTCAACTGGCAGGATTGTATAACCCTTTCACCTTTTATGGAGACATGGTGGCTAGAGCTGAAGTGACTACCAATGACAATGAGATCCTTAAAGATGAAAGTCATTTGCAAAGAATGAATGCTGCTGATGAGCCCCTGTGGGGTTATAGCATCATGAAGTCACCACATCTACCCTAGAATATGTACTTTTGGATTTTTTTACTTGATGTTGCTAAGCACATTTTTCTTATTTTTGTTGCTGGTAACCATATACAATACCGAATTGGTAGACAATGCTACTTCTTGTACAACTATCATCTAACAGGTGCTGTTTAGTGCTTACTCTGAGGGCATGTGCCTAAATATCTGCTGTAGATATGTGAAAGGGGAGCCTAGAGGGATGGAAATGATCAGTCTTTGGCTTTTCTGAATGTCCTGTCTGTCTCTTGGATGATTAACGCTCAAGATAGCCATACTTTTAAAAAAGAACCCAACCACTACCCATGAGTAGCATATGAGGCATACACAAAGTTCCTCCTCTACTGTAGTAAATGTTACCCTATGATACATTAATTATGGAGCTTCAAAATACAGAATAAGCTTTATCATCACCACGTTTGTCTAAATCATTTGATTTGAGACATTCTCTATGCACCTGTAGTCTGATCAAAGTGACCTAAGAATGCTCTAGGGAGGCATGACTGCGTTTGACTGTAACTAAGGTAACACATATTGAATAATTATATTTAGCTGTGTTCAAAGAGCCTGAAGAATGTATGAAGAGAAGGGAGATAGACTTAAAAAAGGAAGGAACAAAAAGACAAAATGTGGTAATGTCTCTTGCATTAGTCAGAAGAGAAAGTGCCTTATTTAAATAAATAAATTTGTATTCTCTGTAAGCTTCATTAGCATGAATCCAATTCTGACAGTTAGGCCATAATGAATTCACCAAAATAGTGCCACCCTGATGGGATGTGTTTGATTGGCCAGCTGCTATTCTTCAAGTGATTTCTCTCCCAGTTACTAGCATGCAGTGTCCTCAAACATACCACCCCTGCAGGAGTGTGGCTTTGTCCAATACCTTCCATTAAACAGTTATACTCGGACTATAACCTAGCTATTCCAAAACCCATACAAGAAATATAATATATAGAAAGAAGAGGAGAGTTTGGGCATTGTTATTTTTTACTTCTATAAAATCTCTGCTCTGATTGTTCTTTTTCTTTTATCTGGTTTGCATTTTCTCTATCACTTATAAGATGCAACCATTTCCCATTTCCCTAAGTTTCAAACTTTCTTCCCACTCTCCAGTTTTCACTCTAGTGGATAATGTCTTTCAGCATACAAACATCTTCCATACATGCATACATGTACATACACACACATATATCCTCTAAGAGCTGCAGCTTCATTTCACTATTCCCCTTTGTAGTAAAATTCCTCCAGAGCTGCTACACTTGTTTTCTTCAGACTGTCTCTCATTCTCTGTTTAATCTACTCCAATCCAGCTTTTATACTCATAGCTCCATGAAACTGCTAAGGAAGGGCCACCAATGCCCTTCATCTTGGGAAATCTAAAAGTCAATCCTCTGTTTTCATTTTACTTGATCTATCGGCAGAATTCTACACATTGATCACTCCCTCTTCATCAATATTCTTCCGTCTCTCTTTTTCCAGAACTTCATATACTCTGGATGTCACTTATAACTCATTGGTTGTTCCTTCTTAGGTTCTTCCACTGATTTCTCATCTTTTCAGCCCTTTGCATTGGTGTGCCCAGGGCTGAATCTTGGTCTTTGCTCTCCATCAATACACATTCCCTTGCTATTGTTAGGGCTTAAAACACCACCTATATGACCGAATGTTGTATCTCTAATTTAGACTTCTCTGCCACATCTCAGACCATCTACTTTAAATCTCCACTCGGAAGTCTAATAGCTGTCTCAAATATTATCTATAAAAACTGAAATAGTAATCTTTCTCTGACAGCATTGCCACTAGAATTTTTTCTCTCTCAGTTAATAATAAATCAATTCTCCCAGTTGCTCAAGCAAAACAAACAAACCAAAACAAAAAATGGATCCATCATTGAGTCCATCTTTTCTCTTGGGCCCCATAACAAACTTGTCAGGAAATTGTGCTGTCTCTAATGTCAAACAAAAAGAAGTTGACGACTTCTGACTACCTCTACTGTTCCTACCCTGGTAGAATTCAATGTGAGCTCTCACTAGGACTTTGCAATAGCATGTTCTGACTGCTGTCTCAAATTCCACACTACCCCCCTGCCCTTTTCTCAATGCACAAATCAGAATGACTTTTTAAAGTGTGAATTGCCTTACATGGCTCCCCTTTGCTCTTAGAATAAAAGTCCAACAGAACTTTGCCTAATTTGTCCCCTTGTTACTTCTCTGATCTTATCTCCAACTACTCTATTTCTCACACTACCACCACAGTGGGCTTCTTGCTGTACTTTGAAGTTCCAGAAAACACACCCTTTTTAAGGAGATTTATACTTACTTTACCTTTTTTACAGCAGATATCTGCATCTCTGTCTTCAAGTATTCACTTAAATGTCAGCTTTTCAAGCAAATCTAATCTCACTGCTCTATGTGAATTGCAATGGCCAACTCCTCAATGCTCTCAAATCCTAACACGCCCTTCTTCTCAACAGAGCATTTAACATTCTTTCTAACAAAATATGAAATTACCTATGTATTATCTTTCTTGTTGTTTTTCTTTGAGTGTCTTCTCCCACCAGCCTGTAAGATCCATCAGTAGAAAGAATCTTTGTCATTCTATCCTTGACAGTAGTCTAGTGCCTAGAAGTGATTGTGCTGTAGAGTGGCTGCTTAGTAAATATTTGCCAAATAAATGAAAGATGTTGCCCATTCCTCTGTATTTTTTTAAATAAAGATTTTATTTATTTATTTGAGAGAGAGAGGGAGAGCATGAGTGGGGGGAGGGGCAGAGAGAGAGGGAGAAGCAGATTCCCTATTGAATAGGGAGCCCGACCTAAGCTGAAGGCAGACCCTTAACCAACTGAGCCACCCAGGCATCCCTGGATGGTGACAATTCTTGAAAAGAAGAGGACAATCAGTGAATAAGACATGGACAAAGGTAGTGCCATAAGCAGGGATGATAATCAGTATAATTAACAATACAAATAGCATGGGTTCTGATCATGAGAATATCTGTCAGGCATGCAGGTGCATTCCCGCTGAATGCTAGCCCTGACTGTAGGACATTTTTAGAGAATCAAGAAAGGTCAAGAGCTTCAGGAAGGAAGGTGAAAGAAGAAATAAGGAAAAATTAATGTCAAATCATTTTAAGGATAACTAGAAGTTTAAAATCAACAAGGTCTCGAAGGGAGAAATACCAAATTCTCTGGCCCATTAGTCCTTTAAAAATATTTTGTGATTCACAGGCTCTCTGAGTCTGTTTAGGCTGCTATAACAAAATACCACAGACCAAATAGCTTATAAACAATAAAATGTATTTCTCACAGTTCTGGTGGCTGGAAATCCAAGATCAGGGTGCCAGCATGTTTAAGTGGGGGCCCTCTTCCAGGTCAGGGATTTGTCACTGTGTCCTCACATATTGGAAGAGGCAAGGAATCTCTCTGGAGTATTTTATAAGACACTAATTCTATTCGTGATGGTTTCACCCTCATGACTTAAGCACCTCCCAAAGCCCCACTTACTAATACTGTCACATTGGGCATTATAATTTCAACACATGAATTTTGGGAAAACAAATGATTGTTTATTCAGACCATAGCACAGCCTATCCCATATTCTGCCATTCTGAGCCACCAAGGTGGTGATCTAACTTCTTTAAAGGTGACTATAACTTGAGAATATCCCCTAACAGGAAACATGGAGATACTTTGGTGGAAAGATTAGAAAAGATTAGAAAGACTAGAAACTCATTTTGATCTCAGTAGAAATGAATTTGCTCTTGTAGCTTCATTAAATTCTGCACATTTATTTATTTTCCTGGTAATATAACTCTAGTGAGGCAGAGGCCTCTTAGATCTGCCTCCTGTCTCTCATTTCTATTCCCTTGCACTATAAACTAGTAGCAGCTTGAGTACTCTGAGCCCCTCAACAGCTGATGCTCCCATACTCTCTTTGCCACTTGGCTACTGGCTGCTGGCAGCTCACACTGGCAAACATGGTCCCCACTGTTTCTAGGCTCAGAGGAGCAAATGCACATAGCACAGCAAATGCACAGTAGTTAAGAACACAGGTTCTAGTGCCAGGTTGCTAGGATTCAAATCTTTACTCTGACACTTACTGGGTATATATGACTTTGGGCAAGATACTTAAATCTTCATGCCTCAAGTTTCCTTATCTGTAAAATCAGGATAATAATAGTATTTTAGTCATACGATTGCGGTGAAGTCTAAATGTGTTTCTGTATGTAAAGTATTGAGATTAGTCCACGGCACTTAGCAGGTACTCAGCAAATGCACACTGTGATTTATTATTAAGCTTCAGTTAATTTATTAATGCTAAACTATTTCATTGAAACCTGAGTCTGCTTTTGAAGTCTTCTTGTTTATTTTAGAAACAAATCCTTTCTAAAAATCACCAATATACTATGAATAAAAATAAGGCCAGCATTCAAAAAATACAGATGGTATAATTTCTTATTATTCAATGCACTGTTCTTTTAACTAGCAGCCTCCACATTCTCAATGATTCTTATGATTTTGCGGAATTTTGGTTGCAACCACACACAAACACACAATTGAAACCTTACCCCCAATATATTACCTTTAAAATTGTAAAACTGCTCAAAATACTATGATACTATATTTTTCTATACACATTTAAAAAATAAACCTGTTTTCAATGATTGGCTTTAATAATATTCAACTGCAACTGTTGTATTTAAGAAATACTTAAAAATGAGTTTTAAGAATGCATCACTTACATGGAAGTATGCCAAGGTAACAAAACTGATTTTTCGTGACACTAAGGCAATTTCTGACCCCTAGGCCTACAATGGAAAAAAAGAAGAAAGAAAGAAAGAAAGAAAGAAAGAAAGAAAGAAAGAAAGAAAGAAAGAAAGAAAGAAAGAAAGAAAAGGGACAACTAACTTTGACACTGTTTGGGACATTCATTATCATTTCAATGAGGGAGGAAAGACAAGGTGGTCACCCCAGAAGCTCATTATCTTCTTCTAGTCATTACACTTATAATCCCTGTGGCTGCCAATACAAAGCCAGTTTTGTCAATTTAAAGATATGGACACTAATTCTTAAAGTTTTGTGTTTTAAAAGGCATTTTTAGGAGCAAAGTAAAGCATTGGGACATTTTCATGGTCAGAATATTGATAGTTTTTTTTCTCCTTGAAAACTTAAGTAAAGTTTAAGATCAGACTGTGAATATGTTTAGCCCCAAATGTATTATGAATCAAAGCTTTTTTTATACTGGTCAGCAAAACCAAGAGGCCAGAGAAATGTTCTAATCTAATATATTAAGTACAATTCTCTAAGTAAGTTAAAGTAGATACAGTTAAATCAGTGAATCAATATTAATTAACCTTGCCCCACCTCACACACATTTCTTTGGCAATGGCTTCGGAAAAGAGAGACCAATGAGGTGTAAGCTCTGCTTTGATACCACTGCCTTTGGGGAAAAGAAATAGTGAAAGTCGATCCTACTCGGATTGGTTGGAGCTGGGGGCGGGGGTATTTCTAAACCACGGGCCCCTGGTCACAAACCAAGACTACAGGAATTAGACCGTTCCTGTAAGAGGAACCTAAGATCCATCTATAAGCCTCCAGCATTCCCTGTCTTTATTTTTTTTTAAGATTTTATTTATTTATTTATTTGAGAGAGAGAGAGAATGAGCACAAGCAGGGTTTGGCAGAGGGAGAAATCGAGGGAGAAACGTGACAGGGCTCCATGCAGAGCTTGATCGCAGAACCCTGAGATCATGACCTGAACCAAAATTAAGAGTCAGTCACTTAACCAACCGAACCACCCAGGCATCCCCTTTCCCTGCCTTTAGAAAGACAGGAACCTCCACAGATAAGGCATCCTCCAGAAGGAGTCTTTAACACTTCCACTAGAGGGCACAATCCTCCAGAGACTAAGAAAGACAGAACAAACCCCTCCCCTTCTAGAACAGTGACAAAGGAAGGGGAAGGAGCAGTACAATTCATACCATATAAATCGTTCATGAATAGCTTCTACCATTTAAATACTTGTTGTTAAGGGACGCGTGGGCGGCTCAGTTAAGCGTCTGCCTTCGGCTCAGGTCATGATCACAGGGTCCGGGGATGGAGTCTTGCATCAGGCTTTCTGTTCAACAGGGAACCTGCTTCTCCCTCTCCCTCCCTCTGCCTCTCCACCCCACACAACCCCGTTCAAGCTCTCTCTCTCTCTCTCTCTCTCTCTCTCTGAAATGAATAACTAAACATAAATTTAAAAAGTACCTGTTGTAAAAATGTGCTTACTTTAGTTGAATAGGTCAGGAAGATTTGAGATTCCGTATTATAAACTGAGGTAGTCCAAAAGTCATTCTCTAAAAAGATTACCTCGTTCCAATACACAGACCTTCATATATATATATAAATTTTCAGTAAATTATATTATGCTTATTAAAATAACTTCAGGGATTTCCACTGCCAGTTTCTTGGCAAAGGTCTCTTTACTTCTTACTAGGCTATTTTGATACTATTGCAATTGGCTTGTTTTCTTTGCTGTCTTTCTAGTCATCCCATGTGTTTCAGAGTGACTTCCATGACAGTTCTTCTGTGCTGACACAGTGACTAGACTAGTGGAGATACTGAGAAAACTGGTACTGAAGTAATAAATGAATCGCAAATCAGAGCTCTGAAAATATCAATTCCCTGTTTAAAATTTTAATTGGATTCACAAGACCTACAAGATAGAGTTTATACTTCTAAACTTAATATTTATATCCTCTACAACCTAGACTCCAATTTCTGTTCCAAAAATATCTATTGCAATACGTGAAAAAATTTATATTCCAGTTAGACTAGTCTCTAGATCCAGTTAAAATAGATCATTCTCACAGCACAGCTTGACCCTAGATGTCTTTGCACAATACCGTTACCTCAGTCTAGGATCCCCTTCCCTCCTTCTCTGTCCTTTCAAGTCATATCCATACATACAGTTCAATTTCCACCTAACTTGTGAGTGATTCTCCAAGTGGAAAAAATTCCTCTGGGTTTACAAGCACTTTGGTTATATGTGTTTTCTGCAGGTGTTTATTCTTTGATTCATCAAATAGTTTTTGGAAACTTTTATGTATGAGGAAGCAAGCTAAGTGATGAGGATCTCTCAGCAAAAAATAGTATTTGCCCATTAGACATATAGGCTAGTAGGAATGCAGACATCCAAGGAGATCTCTATGATGGAGATACTTTAGTAGTTACAAGTGCAGGATTCTGGATAATCTATAAGGAAAGCATTCAACCCAGGCTCTTGGGGTATCAGGAAAGAATGTCTGGAAGAAGTAAAATCTATTGTGCCTGGGCATCAGTGAATCATTGTTTGAAATATTGAATGAGTCCCAAATTAAAAGTCCGATTATGCTAGTTCCCTTCTCAAAAATTTATAAAGTCTCCTTATTGTCTACATAATAGAGCTCATGCTGCTAGGAACTCCTACCTATGTAGGAGTTAGTCAAATGAATGGAAGTTCAAGGGAGGAGAAGAAGAATATTTGCAGCATACGAAAAGGCCTGAAGGAGAGAAAGCATGGCACACTGGGTAACTGCCATACTTTCTCACCCTCTGACCCCCATATCTTTCCTTAATCAATGAACTGCAAAACAGGCCTCATGTGTTGTAGTGTAAAAATACTGGAGCATTTTTTTTTTTAATCTTCACCACCAGGGGCACCTGGGTGGCTCAGTGGGTTAAGTATCTGCCTTCAGCTCAGGTCATGATCCCAGGGTCCTGGGATCAAGTCCTGCATCGGGCTCTTTGCTCAGTGGTGAGTCTGCTTTTCCCTCTGCCTGCCACTCCCCCTGCTTGTACTCACTCTCTCACTATCTCTCTCTTTCTCTCTGTCAAATAAATAAATAAAATCTTTAAAAATAAATAAATAAATCTTCACCACGAGATGTTAAGTCCTTTATTTGAGAGAATTTGTCTTATATTCTCCAGAATGTAATTTACACAGGCAGGGTCAGTGATCAATTAATTGTGTTAAATGCAGTTAAATATGATAATAACAGTCGAAGGAGAAAGGATCAGTGTGAAGGAAAATCAGGTGTTTTCTCTTTATATACTGTCAATGGCTATTAATTATTGATTAATATTGAACTTAATTTCTGTCTTTTCCAGAAATTATACTTTAACTTACTCTTCACTCTGATGCTTCCAGTTTATTCACAGACAACCAAAAATGCATTTCCTTCTGCCTGTCAGAGCTCTCCACTTAAGATGTCAAAAGTTGATGTAAAGTTTTATGCCTGGGGCATCAAAAATCTTTCATCTTTCTTGACTAAGCTAGAGTTTTATCTTTCCTTTTTATTTTTTTTTCCTTAGGACTCTATTTTGTTTATCTGCCTAGATATCTTTCACAGTTAGAGCAAGAAAGTAATTCTATCTATATTCACTTATCCTATGTTTTACAACATGAACTAAAACTAGAAAAACATGTAGTGATCACTTTGCAAATATTGCCGCTGTCTTACTGCTTTCACTCGCAATGATATTGGTACCTCTTCCATAATGGCACTCATAAGCTTCTTTATCTTATTAATTCTACTTTTTTGGAAAGAATAGCACAAATAACTTGTTTTTCCCCAAACCAGTTGAGAGTATGTTGAGAACTTGATATCCTCTCACTTCTAAATTTCTTAGTGTGTGACTCCTGAAAAGGACCTTATCTAACACAACCAAAATATGTCCATCAAAATCAGGAATTTAAAACAGATTTGTTCATACTATCTGTTAAGGGCTCAAATGTATCCACCCAAAATTTGTATGTTGACATCCCAACCCTTGATATTTTAGAAAACAACTGTGTTTGGAGACAGGGCCTTTAAAGAGGTGATTAAAGTGAGGCCAGTAGGAGTGGATCTCAGTCTAATCTAACTGGTACCCTTATAAGAAGAGATAATTTGGACACATAAAGAGACACCAGAGACATGTGTACACTGAGGTACAACCATGTGAAGAGACAGCAAGGGAGCAACTGTCTACAAACTGGAGAGGCCTATGAAGAAAATAACCTGATAACACCTTTATCTTGGACTTCCAGCCTCCAGAACTATGAGGATATCAATCTCTGTTGATTAAGCCACCTGGTCTGTGGTATTTTGTTATGGTAGTCTTAGTTAACTAACACACTATCTAATACACAAATTCCATTCAAATTTTTACAATTGTCCAACAATAAAATGTACAGTGAAATATCCAAACAAGAATTGTCTGTTGCATTTAGTTGTCATGTCTCTTTTATCTCCTTAATCTGGAATAGTTCCTCATTCTTCCATTGACTTTCACAGCCTTCATTCACAGACATACACATCAGCAGAGTTATTTTATATAAAGATATTCAATTTGTCTTATATTTCTTCATGATTAGATCTCGTTAATGCATGCTGTGCTTTATTTCATTGAATGATGTTTTGGACTTTGTCCCGATGCTGGTGGTGTTAATTTGATTCCTTGATTGGGGTCATGTTGGCTGTGATTTTCCATTTAAAACCAGTCTTTTTTCCTTCTAAAATTAACTAAGTTTGTTTTTATTGTTGTTTACTTGTTGTGTGGGGAGATAGTATAAGATTTTTTAAATATACTGGCTCTCATTAAAATTTCACCCAGTATTTTTAGCATCCATAGATGATTCTAGGCTGTGTAAATTATTATGATATTTAACAAGTGGTGAGTTTTTAATAATTTCTTCATACATTACATAGCTTTCTACTTATGGAAAGACTTGTCTTCATTACATTTATTCATTTATTTATAGAATTTATCTATTTATTTTAAGTTTTTATTTGAATTCCAGTTAACACACAGTGTTATATTAGTTTCAGGTGTACAATATCGTGATTCAACACTTTCCTACAACTGGTGCTCATCCCAACAAGTGCACTCCTTCATCCCCATCATCTATTTCATCCATCCTCCCACCCACCTCCCCTCTGGTAACCACCAGTTTGTTATCTATAGTGAAGCATCTGTTTCTTGGTTTGCCTCTCTCTTTCTTTGCTTAGCTCATTTGTTTTGTTTCTTAAATTCCATATGTGAGTGAAACCATATGATATTTGTCTTTCTCTGACTTACTTCGCTTAACATAACACTCTCTAGCTCCATCCATGCTCTTGCAAATGGCAAGATTTCATTCTTTTTTTATGGCTGAATAATATACCAGTGTGAATATATACCACATCTTCTTTATCCATTCATCAGTTGACGGACACTTGCGCTGTTTCTGTAATTTGGCTGTTGTAGACAATACTGTTATAAACACTGGGGTGTGTGTATCCCTTTGAATTAGCATTTTTTTGGTATTCTTTGGATACATAGTGCAATTCCAGGATCATAGGGTAGTTCTTTTTTAACTTTTTGAGGCAACTGTTTTCCAGAGTGGCTGCACCAGTTTACAGTCCCACCAATAGTGTAAGGGAGTTTCCCTTTCTCCACATCCTTGCTAGCATTACCCTGAGGCTGAAACCAGATAAAGACACCATGGGAAAAAAGAGAACGAAAGGCCAATATCCCTAATGAATGCAGTTGCAAAAATTCTCAACAAAATACTAAAAGAATGAAAGGATAAGAACATGTGATCATTTCAATAGATGAAGACAAAGCATTTGACAAAGTACCCTTCTGTTCATGATAAAAACTCTCAACAAAGTAGGTTTAGAGGGAACATACCTCAACATAATAAAGGCCCTATATAAAAAACCCCCACAACTAATATCATCCTCAAAGGGCAAAAACTAAGAGCTTTTCCTCTACAGTAAGGAACAAGACAGGGATGTCACCTCTCACCACTGTTATTCAACATAGTACCGGAAGTCCTAGCCACAGCAATCAAACAATAAAAAGAAAGAAAAGGCATCCATATCAGCCAGGTAGAAGTCAAACTCTCACTATGCACAGGCAACATGATACTCTATATAGAAAACCCAAAAGACTCTACCAAAAAACTGCTAGAACTGATCAGTGAATTTGGTAATGTTGCAGGATACAAAATCAATGTACAGAAATCTGTTACATTTCTGTACATCAATAATGGAGCAGCAGAAAGAGAAGTTAAGACATCAATCCATTTATAATTGCACCAAAACCAATAAGATACTAGGAGTAAACCTCATCAAAAAGGTGAAAGACCTGTACTTTGAAGGCTATAAAACTTTGATGAAAAAATTTGAGGATGACAGAAAGGAATGGAAAGACATTCTATGCTGATGGATTGGAAGAATGAATAGTTTTAATGTCTATAGCACCCAAAGCAATCTAGACATTTAATGCATCCCTATCAAAATACCAACAGTGGGCCCCTGGGTGGCTCAGTTGGTTAAGCATCTGCTTTCGGCTAATGTTATGATCCCAGTGTCCTGGGATCAAGCCCGCATCCATCAGGCTCCCTGCTCAGTGGGGAGTCTGCTTCTCCCTCTACCTCCACCTGCCACTCCCCATGTTTGTGCTCTCTCCCTCTCTCTCTGTCAAATCAATAAACAAAATCTTTAAAAAAAAATACCAACAGCATTTTTCACAGAGCTAGAACAAACAATCCTAAAATTTGTATGGAACCACAAAAGACCCTGAATTGCCAAAGCAATCTTGAAAAAGAAAAGCAAAGCTAGATACATCACAATTCTGGACTTTAAGTTATATTACAAAGCTGTAGTAATCAAAAGAGCATGGTGTTGGCACAAAAATAGACATATAGTCAATGGGACAGAATAGAAAACCTAGAAACGACCCACAACTCCATGGTCAATTAATCTTTGACAAAGCAGGAAAGAATATCAATGGAGAAAAGTCTCTTCAAGAAATGAGAAAACTGGAGAGCAACATGCAAAAGAATAAAACTGGAGCACTTTCTTACACCATACACAAAAATAAATTAAAATGGATTGAAGGCCTAAATATGAGACCTGAAACCTTCGAAATCCTAGAGGAGAACAGAGGCACTAACCTCTTTGACATCAGCCATACTATCTTCTTTCTAGCTATGTCTCCTGAGATAAGGGAAACAAAAGAAAATTTGGGACTACATCAAAATACATATTTATTTATTTTGTTGCTTAAATCATCCCTAATTTCAACAATGGGAGCCTCCTTAAGATCAATCCTTATTCTTTTGATGTGTTCCCAACATTCTTTGAGGACTTTCTTTATAAGATATTTCAGGCTTATCTCCTATATTTACCCATCCATTCCTGGAATTAGCCAGTTCTTCAAGAAGCCATGGTTCCTTTCAGTGACAACAATATTTAGAAGCCAAGATAGAGGCACTAAATGAGCTCCTTGTTACTGGGGTGTCACTGCTCCCAGGCTCTTTCAGTGGACAAAGTACACACACACACACACACAGGTGTGAGTTCACACTGATAATCCAATTCCAATCCAACATCATCACAGGATTTATTGTGGTTTTCTTCCTTTCCATACTTACACTTCCATTCTCTAACAGTGAAAAAAATTGGCTCCTAAATATATTTACTGGGGTAAATAGGCTCAGTCTCATGTAGGTAACTAATCTATTGCTGACACCCTCATGTAGATACCCTCCCCACCTTTCTGGGACTTTAACACTGCATACCCTGCCACTCCCATCATCCCCTGTTCAGCCACCCTCTGCCCCTACTCACGGTAGCAACCCCACCCCACCATTGCATGGCTAAATTGCTTTCACCCTAAGCTGAATTTAGGAAGGAAGGAAGCAAACTATTTTTTTAAGTTAAACATTTTATCTAACTAAAGAAGTAAAATTAGATGTTCCAGGTCTTACCAAAATGTGGGTAAAAATGACTCCCAAATTACAATAGCTCCTTCTCCTGCAGGTGTTCAATTAGACAGTCTTACGTATTTCAGGTCTTCCAATGAGATTACAAACAGGTGTACAACTGGGTAAGCACGTTAATTCTTTCATTTTGTTTTCTGAGTATTGAAAGCAGTTGTATCCACCTAACTGAACAAAGAAGCATCAGGGAACATTTAAAAACCAACTGATGCACGTATCCTACTCCAAAACAGTTAAATCACAAACTCTGGTGTAAGGCCCAGTCATGAGCATAGTCTAAAACTCTCCATGTATTTCTCTCTTCCATTCACCACTGATTTAAAGTTATTTTTTTTCTCTCTTAAAGGTTTACTTGTCATTATAGGAACATGTGACTTAATCCTACTGTGAGAGGCAAATACTAAGATGGAACCTATGGTCTACTTCCCCTATCTTCTGTTCCCACCCATATGCTCTCCTCTGCTTGGCTGTGAGAGGAACATGCTTCTAAACAATAGAACATGGCAGAGGTGAAAGGATTTTGCAGATGTAACCCAGGTTCCAAGCCAGTTGATTTGGAACTAATTAAAAAGGAGATCATTTCAGGTGGGTCTGATTTAATTAGTTGAAACCTTTAAAAGAAGCCTGGGGGGGGAGGTGAGTTAAGATGGNGGAGGTTAAGATGGCGGAGGAGTAGGGGACCCCTTTTTCAGCCGGTCCCCTGAGTTGAGCTGGATAGGTACCAGACCAGCAGGAATATCCACGGAATCAGCCTGAGATGCAGGAAGATACATCTGGATCTCTACAAATGAACATCTCCAGTGCTGAGTATTGAGGTACAAAGAGGGGAGCCGTGAAACCACGCAGATANATTGGAAGATAAACGGAAGGGGGAGGGAGCACCGCGTTCAGGCGCCGGGAAGCGGTAGCCACCGGCACCGGGAGAGTGGGCTGACTCACGGACCGCCACCCGCGAGAGAGCAGACTGAGACCGTGAGCAGGGAGCACGTGCCATCAGGCATCTCACAGAACTCCGGTGTGCTCACTGGATCCAGACTGAGACCGGGAGCTCTGGGAGCACGCGTGGGGCGGCTGGAGGCTGGCGGTGTTAGAAACACAGAGGACAGAGACGCGAGAAACGCGCCGGCCCTGGAAGTGAGGGCTGGGACGCCGGGTGTGGGGCGCACAGCCTGGGATGCTGCAGGGTCGAGCNGCTGCAGGGTTGAGCAGCACCAACAGTAGCAGAGTCAAAGTGGCCAGAACATCAGTGGAGAACGGTCCGCAATCCCTCTGTTCTGTGACAGAGGCTGAAATTCGGCCACTGNGGAAACACAAAGGACAGAGACGTGCCGGCCCTGGAAGTGAGGGCTGGGACGCCGGGTGTGGGGCGCACAGCCCGGGATGCTGCAGGGTTGAGCAGCACCAACAGAAACAGAGTTAAAGTGGCCAGAACATCAGTGGAGAACGATCCGCGATCCCTCTGTTCTGAGACAGAGGCTGAATTTCAGCCGCTGCTGCTCTCTCAGAAGAGGCATAGCAAACCGCCAGGGAAAGCCGCCAGAGAACAAAAGCCTGGAAATACCGGGTCACAGCGTGCCCATGCCCATCCCCCCTCGCAGGGCACACGGAGACTCTACCCAAACAGGGTTGCCTGAGTATCGGCACGGCAGGTCCCTCCCCCAGAAGGCAGGCTAAAAATCAAGAAGCCCACAACCCGGGGTGCCTGAGTGGCACAGTCATTGAGCGCCTGTCTTCAGCTTAGGGTGTGATCACAACGCTCCGTAAGGAGTCCTTCATCGGGCTTCTCCACCGGGAACCTGCTTCTTCCTCTCCCACTCCTCTGCTTGGGTTCCCTTTCTTGCTGACTGTCTCTCTCTCTCTCAAATAAATAAATAAACTCTTTAAGGAAGAAGCCCACATCCCTAAGATCTCTATAAAACAAGGGCGCACGGCCTGGGTCCCAGTCAACACTTGGGCTCTGGACAACCCTGCAATCTCTCTTCATCAGAATGACGAGAAGGAGAAGTCCCCCCCAGCAAAGAAAAGATAATGAGTCTGTGGCCTCTGCCACAGAATTGGCCTCGGCCACAGAATTAATACATATGGATGTATCCCAATTATCAGAAATGGAATTCAGAGCAACAATGGTCAAGATGATGAGTAGACTTGAAAAAAGTATTAACAAAAATGTTACTGAGAATATAGAATCCCTAAGGATGCAAATGAGAGCAAATCTGACAGAAATTAAAAATTCTATGAGCCAAATGCAGTCAAAACTAGAGGCTCTGACGGCCAGGGTCACCGAGGCAGAGGAACGCATAAGCGAATTGGAGGATGGGTTAGTAGGAGAAAAAACAAAAATAGACGCTGGACATAAAAAAATCCACGCCCACGAATGTAGGTTATGAGAGATTACTGACTCAGTGAAACGATCCAATGTCAGAATCATCGGCATCTCCGAGGGGTGGAGAAAAACAGAGGTCTAGAAGAGATATTTAAACAAATTGTAGCTGAAAACATCCCTAATCTAGCGAGGGAAACAAACATTCATGTCCAAGAGGCAGACAGGACCCCTACCAAGCTCAACCATGACAAACCTATACCACGTCCCGTCATAGTGCAATTCGCAAATATTAGATCCAAGGATACAGCATTGAAAGCAGCCAGGGCAAATAAATTTCTCACATACCAAGGCAAAGTTATCAGAATTACGTCAGACCTGTCCACACAGACCTGGAATGAGAGAAAGGGTTGGGGGGGGGANATGAGAGAAAGGCTTGGGGGGGCATTTTTAAAGCTCTTTCAGAGAAAAACATGCAGCCAAGGATCCTTTATCCAGCAAGGCTGTCATTCAGAATTGGTGGAGAAATAAAGACGTTCCAGAATCGCCAGTCATTAACCAATTATGTAACCAGGAAACCAGCCCTACAGGAGATATTTAGGGGGATTATATAAAGATAAAAAGGCCCCAAGAGTGATACAGAACAGAAACTCACAACCGATACAAACAAAGATTTTATTGGCAATATGGCATCATTAAAAATTCTATCTCTCAGTTTTCAGTATCAATGTAAATGGTTTAAATGCTCCCATAAAAAGCCACAGGGTTGCAGATTGGATAAAAAGAAATGACCCATCCATTTGCTGTCTACAATAGACTCATTTTGATCCCAAAGATACATTCAGACTGAGAGTAAAGGGATGGAGTACCATCTTTCACCCAAATGGACCTTAAAAGAAAGCTGGGTTAGCAATTCGCATATCAGATAGATTGGATTTTAAAATAAAGACTATAGTTAGAGACACAGAAGGGCACTATATTATTCTTAAAGGAAGTATTCAACAAGTGGATATGACAATTATAAATATATATGCCCCCAACAGGGGAGCAGCAAGATACACAAGTCAACTCTTAACCAGAATAAAGAGACATATAGATAAAAATACATTAATAGTAGGGGACCTCAAAACCCCACTATCAGAAATAGAACACCCTGGCAAGAACTAAGCAAAGAATCAAAGGCTTTGAATGCCATACTCGACGAGTTGGACCTCATAGATATATATAGAACACTACACCCCAGAACCAAAGAATACTCATTCTATTCTAATGCCCATGGAACATTCTCAAGAATAGATCATGTTCTGGGACACAAAACAGGTCTCAACCGATACCAAAAGATTGAAATTATCCCATGCATATTCTCAGACCACAACGCTCTGAAATTGGAACTCAACCACAAGGAAAAATTTGGAAGAAACTCAAACACTTGGAGACTAAGAATCATCCTGCTCAGGAATGACTCGATAAAACAGGAAAATAAAAATCAATTTGAACAATTTATGGTGACCAACGAGAATGAAAACACAATGGTACAAAACCTATGGGATACTGCAAAGGCAGTCCTAAGGGGGAAATACATAGCCATCCAAGCCTCACTCAAAAGAATAGAAAAATCTAAAATGCAGTTTCTATATTCTCACCTCAAGAAACTGGAACAGCAACAGAGGGACAGGCCTAACCNAACAGAGGGACAGGCCTAATCCACTCACGAGGAAGCAGTTGACCAAAATTAGAGCAGAAATCAATGAATTAGAAACCAGAAGTACAGTAGAGCAGATAACAGACTAGAAGCTGGTTCTTTGAGAGAATATCCATAAAATTGATAGACCACTGGCAAAACTTGTCCAAAAACAAAGAGAAAGGACTGAGATTATTAAAATTATGACTGAAAAGGGAGAGGTCACGACCAGCACCATTGAAATTGCAAGGATTATTAGAAACTTTTATCAACAGCTATATGCCAAAAAACTAAACAATCTGGAAGAGATGGAGGCCTTCCTGGAAACCTATAAACTACCAAGACTGAAACAGGAAGAAATAGATTTCTTAAATAGGCCAATTAACTATGAAGAAATTGAGTCAGTGATAAACAACCTTCCAAATAATAAAACTCCAGGCCCAGACGGTTTTCCTGGGGAATTCTACCAAACATTCAAAGAAGAAATAATACCTATTCTCCTAAAGCTATTTCAAAAAATAGAAACAGAAGGAAAGCTACCAAANTCATTCTATGAGGCCAATATTACCTTGATCCCCAAACCAGGCAAAGACCCCCTCAAAAAGGAGAATTACAGACCGATTTCCCTAATGAATATGGACGCCAAAATCCTCAACGAGATCCTTGCTAATAGAACCCAACAGTACATTAAAAGGATTATCCATCATGACCAAGTGGGATTCTAACCTGTGATGCAAGCGTGGTTCAACATTCGCATATCAATCAGTGTGATACATCATATCAACAAGAAAAGACTCAGGA
>NC_048236.1:20954794-21052782 GCF_002007445.2 Ailuropoda melanoleuca
GATGTGAGACAGGAATCCATCAAAATTCTAGAGGAAAACATAGGCAGCAACCTCTATGACATTGGCCAAAGCAACCTTTTTCATGACGCATCTCCAAAGGCAAGAGAAACTAAAGATAAAATGAACTTATGGGACTTCATCAAGATAAAAAACTTGTGCACAGCCAAGGAAACTGTCAAAAAAACTAAGAGGCAGCCCACAGAATCGGAGAATATATTTGCAAAGGACACTCCAGATAAAGGACTGGTATCCAAGTTCTACAAAGAACTTCTCAAACTCAATACATGAGAAACAAATAAATAAAAAAATGGTCAGAAGATATGAACAGACACTTTTCCAATGAAGACATACAAATGGCTAACAGGCACATGAAAAAATATTCAAAATCATTAGCCATAAGGTTAATTCAAATCAAAACCACACTGAGATACCACCTTACGCCAGTTAGAATGGCAAAAATAGACAAGGCAAGAAACAACAATTGTTGGAGAGGATGTGGAGAAAGGGGATCCCTCCTACATTGTTGGTGGGAATGCAAGTTGGTACAGCCACTCTGGAAAATAGTGTGGAGGTCCCTTACAAAGTTAAAAACTGAGCTACCCCATGACCCAGACATTACACTACTGGTATTTACCCCAAAGATACAGACATAGTGAAGAGAAAAGCCATATGCACCCCAATGTTCATAGCAGCATTGTCCACAATAGCTAAATCATGGAAGGAACCGAGATGCCCTTCAACAGATGACTGGATTAAGAAGCTGTGGTCCATATATACAATGGAATATTACTCATCTATCAGAAAGAACGAATTCTCAACATTTGCTGCAACATGGACGACACTGGAGAAGATAATGCTAAGTGAAATAGGTCAAGCAGAGAAAGACAATTATCATATGATTTCTCTCATTTATGGAACATAAGAACTAGGATGATCAGTAGGGGAAGAAAGGGATAAAGAAAGGGGGGGTAGTCAGAAGGGGGAATGAAACATGAGAGACTAGGGACTATGATAAACAAACTGAGGACCTCAGAGGGGAGGGGGGTGGGGGATTGGGATAGACCGGTGATGGGTAGGTAAGGAGGGCACGTATTGCATGGTGCACTGGGTGTTATACGCAACTAATGAAGCATCGAACTTTACATCGGAAACCAGGGATGTTCTGTATGGTGACTAACGTAATATAATAAAAAATCATTAAAAAAAAAAGTAACCTGGGGGGCTGGGGGTGGGGGAGAAAGCGTTGTCCCTGATGAGCTCCCTCTCTCCCCCCCTCTCTCTCCCTTCTCTCTCTCCCTCCCTTTTCTCTCTCTCCCTTCTCTCTCTCCCTTCTCTTTCTCCCCTCTCTCCCCCCAAAAGTAAGCTGCCATGTTGTGAGAAGGCCAATGGAGAGGCTAATGAAACAAGGATGGAGCAGCTTCTAGGAGGTGAGGGTGGCTCCTGGCTGACAGCCGAGAAGAAAACTATAACCTCAGCTTCACAGCTGCAGGGAAGTAAATTTTTTCCACAACTAGATGGGCCCTGGAAGATGATCTTTCCTCAGTTGATCCTCTAGATGAGAATGCATCTGACCAGCACCTAGACTGTAATCTCGTGAAATCCTGAACAGAGAACCCAGGTATGTTTTTTCCAGATTCCTGACCCACAGAAATGTGAAATAGTAAATGTATGTTGTTTTAAGCTCCTATTGGTATGACTATTTGTTATGCAGCAATGCAAAACTAATAGAGTTACCAACATCTTTTTGGTTGCCAGGCAGCATTTCCATTTGTTACAAGTTATGGGTCTTACTTGGTCTAAAAATGGGGGGATAAAAAACCTAGAGCATTGAACACAGAGTAGGTGACTAGTAAATAATTTTGACTAATTGTATTAATGGCAAAAAAAAAAATCTGTGGTATGATGAACATGTATGCTCTATTTCAGTCTCCCAAAGAATATTTATACTTTCAAAGAGTGCTTTTGATGTTACTTGCCCTCTTTCTCTATGCTGGAATTGAAGTCGGCCGTTTGGTATTCTTTTCCCAAAGGGTTATATTCCCTACATTGTGACATTGGTGGATAAATGCTGTAAAAATAAATCAGTTGGGGCAGAATCTAACACTAAGATTTTTTAAAAAACTGATTGTGATTATCTTTAATGAAAATAATATGGATTAAATTAAGCCTGAATTTATCCCACCTGTTCATTCTTAAGCAAACCCTCAATACATACCCTTCAATCAGAAAATCCATGAAAGCTTTTTTCTCTTTCAACCAACTTGATTATATTTCTTACAATGTCCATTAAAACAAAAACAAACAAAAAACCTCTTTCACAAACCATTTCCTCAGATAGAAACAATAACTTTCTTCTTGAGGAAATTTGACCTGGGGTGGGAGGGTCAGGAGTTGGGGAATATAGTAGGCCAGAGCTGGAAATTATAGCAATCTTTGGAGCTTCCTGAAAGCACTACATGGCCTACGGTAAATACCATGACTGCTGATTTGGTCTGAGATTTTGTCACTGTATCTATCTTCTATAACCCCATACTTCAGCCAAACTTGTTTCCTTATGTTTCACGTTCTCTACGTCTAGTTTTCTAATTTGAAATGGCCTCTTTGCCGTCACACTTCTCTCTACTATTCTATTATAGGAATAAATTCAAGTTCTACCTTAAGGAAGACTAGTGCTCCCTTGAAATTTAAATATGTAATACACCTAAATATCTTCTTGGGAAAAGGAAGGAGAGGAAAAGAATGTGAGCAATATAGCTCCTTAAGGCAGAATGCTATGAGGTTTTCAGAATAAAGTCCTAAGTAGGAATTTTCTTTATTTCAAGAAATATTCAAGTAGATGAAAATTATCTGTGATTAAAAATAATTTTGGATCAAATGATTTGGATAAAAACCAACTTGAAGAAAATTAAAAAACAAAAAAATTCTTAATGTCAGGGCTTCTTAGAACTTCTGTTGTAAATCTCCAAGAAATAGGATCATATAATCTGTAGGATCCCCACAACTTTTCAATTATTGAACATTTTTTAATGTAAGAAGACAATGGGGGTAAACTTAAACTCAATGTCAGTGGTTCTTAAAGCGAGCATTCCAGGGGTGCCTAGGTGGCTCACTTGGTTAAGCTGCTGCCTTTGTCTCAGGTGGTGATCCCAGAGTCCTGGGAGTGAGCCCCACCTCAGGCTCTCTGCTCAGTGGGGAGCCTGCTTCTCCCTCACCCTCTGCCTGTTGCTTCCCCTGCTTGTGCTCTCTCCCTCTGTTGAATAAATAAATAAATAAAATCTTAAAAAAATAAAAATAAGAAATAAAGTGTGCCTTCCAGATGAACAACTTTAGCACCACCATCTCCTGGGTATTTGTTAGAAATACAAATTCTTGTTTCCCATACCAGACCTACTAAATCAGAAATTCTGGGGGAGGAGGGCAGTAGTCTGTTTTAACATGCCTGCATGCCTCTTGGTTCTCATGCACTCTGATGTTTGAGATCTGTTACTTTATTCCACATACACTCATTCCACATATCCCAACCCATCCCTTTTCAGAGCAGATATTTGCTGTACAGTTATTTTTAAAGAATAAAAGGATTAACATTGGGAACTATGTAACCACTGATATTGGGAACGCAATTTCTCCCTGTGGAGTTTTTAAATGCTTAGCGAGAGTAATTGAATAGACATGAACAATGTTTAACAGCTCTGAAAGGCTTCACTAAAGACATTGACTCTAAAATCAAAGGTGTTTAATTGATAGGAAAAATAGAGATATTTTCCTTCCCTCCGGTCTGTCACTCTGATAATTTACAGCCTAAGAGATTTCTTTTCAAATGAACATCCAAGAAATAAATGTGTTAAACATTAACATCTGTTCTGAAATAATTCGCTAAGGCTTGCCATACACATATGAAGTGAAACTTTCTTAAATACCCATTTAAGCCACTTAAAGTCGCATGTGTTAGTAACGGATGTTAGGTATTTAACTTCTAAAATCCCAGTGAATGTGGTAGTATATCACAGCTCTATAGTTATTAATAAAAATAGTTATGTAATACCAGAAGGTGGTAAAATTGGAAGGGAGGGGATTGGTTTCTATTTGTACTGCATGGAAAGTAACAATAACAAAGTTTGGGCTAGTAGATTGCAGCTTATTTAGACTCTTTGCCATCACTTAAATTCTTAGATCAACAAATTGGATCCCATTGGACTGATCAGATTTAGGCCAGAGCTGCTAAAAAACAAAACAAAACAAAACAAAACAAACAAAACAAACAAAACAAAAAACAAAAAAAGACCAGTTCTCCATTTAACTAGTTCACCTAGTTAACCACTGAGTCTGGGATGCTTGCTGTTTCATTTCTATTAATCTTAATTCATTCTAGGGTGGGAGAAGATCTGCTACAAAACATACCAGCATTATATTTACAATAGTCTTTTGCCAAACATTGTTCACCACATATTTAGCATGTAAGTAAAGGAAACGTTACCTTAAATTCTGGCAATGTCAAAACAGGCAATTCTTTTTAATTGCTCCCAACTTAATATGGAAAGCATGTATAATGTGAGCTAAATTCTTACCAATTATTTACTTAGTTATTTATTGTCATCTTATTTTTTTCAACAAACATTACTTCCATTTTCCAGTTTCTGGTTAGCTATGCACAGAAATAATATTAGGCTTTTTTTTTTTTTAACTAATTGTTTATCTCCATAACAGGACTCCTACATACTGCCAGGTGACAGATATGATAAAGCATTTTTTAAGATTTTTTTTTTAAATTTATTTATGCGACAGAGAGACAGCCAGCGAGAGAGGGAACACAGCAGGCGGAGTGGGAGAGGAAGAAGCAGGCTCCCAGCGGAGGAGCTCGATGTGGGTCTCGATCCCGGAACGCCGGGATCACTCCCTGAGCTGAAGGCAGACGCCCAACGACTGTGCCACCCAGGCGCCCCGATAAAGCATTTTTAAGCTCTCATAAGTATCCAACATAACTGTTTTTAGTGAAGGGACTAATGCTCAGTCCATTATCCAGGACACCCTATATGTACTGCCCAATGGAAATATAAGATTCTGAGGGTATTAATTAGCTCCACTAAAACTGGGGGGAAATTCAATTATTAGTTCATGTGTGATTAAAATATTTTCTTTGTCCATCGATTTTTTGATAGCAAGATTAAAAGAGAATTTAACTTTGACTTCAGTTGTAATTCACCTCTAATAACTAAACACAATTACTATTTGATGCCTATTAATTCTAAATCATTAGTCAATACTTTCCTCCAATAGATAACTCAGCATATAGCCTGTTAGAAGTTTAAAAAAAAATACAGTATTAAACTTCTCCCTTCACTCTTTAACTCTTTTAGTTTTCTTCCACAAACAAATGAAGATACAGCTAATACTTGAATGAGGTCTTCCTGAAAACTGAAATCAGCTGTATGCGTGTTTAACCTAGTCTCTGGCACACAGTCAAAACTCAAATTATGATTTTGTAATAGCAATTTTTATTTAGCTGATAGGTTAAGTAGTGGCATCGTTTAAGTCATTGTACATTTATATGTATAAAATATATACATATATTTCAGGGTTGTTGGTTTTTAAAGTTTATTTTATCAGCATATAGGAATAAACCAGAGATCAATCCAATTCCCTCGGCAAAATGCTCTGAAATGAGAACTAAGACACATTCCATGAGACAGCAGACAGTAAAATGCTTTCAGCCATGAGAATTTGATCAGGTGGAGATGATGGGTAATACAGATTTAAGCTTTTTAAAAAACTGATGGCCTGAAAGCAGAATTTGTAGAAGTTAAATTCGAGACTTTGGGCAGCGAAAACTTAAGTAGAGAGAAGTAGGAGTGAACCATTCTAGGAAAATTGATATTCCCCAGAGTGGTTGTCTCTGGGATGTTCTCTGTGCATGATGGAGACAAAGCCCGTATAGATAAGCAGTGTCTCCTATTGGAGTTTGCTGTGGAAACTAGTAGAGACTGTATACTACACTTGGCAGACTAAGGAAGAGATTGAAAGGTGATCGTGGGCAGGTTTGTGGGGAGTGGGATGTCACTTGCGTCTATAGTAGGCCTTAGCGTTGTTTGCCAAATATATCTGGTTCTCTTCCTGTGTACATGGGGAGATTTTATTTTGTTGACCTTCAGGAATTTGTGATGCCCTTATGACTTGTTTTGGCTAATGTTAAATATGAAAGAAAGTAGCATTTCACTTTCTGGTAGAAGCTTTTAGAGTCAATGAGGGGCGCATGATGCTTTTTCTTTCCTTCTACCGCTGTGCCTGGAAACAATTTGTTATCCTGGGTACTAGAGTGTTCACAATGCACAGCAGAGCCCTCCAGATAATGTGAAATGAACATGCAGCATGAGCAAGATAAAGGTTATAGAGCTTCTGGGGTTTGTTGCTAGGACAGCATAATCTGACCAATAAAAAATTCTTGAGTCTACTGTGGATATTGTCCTTGAACAGCATTTGAAAACCATCTCTCCTCTCCATACTGGATAGAAGACTCCAAGGAAATAATGGCATCACTTTGGATTAAGAGAATGGCTTCTGCCTTAGATTTTTGGTAATCTATAGGACCCTGTGGGGGAGAGGGAGCCCCAATGGTTCCTGAAGTTGGAATTCTTAAATCGGGAGAGGACTTGATACAGTTTTAGTATGAAATATATCTTAGGCTTGTGCCCTAAGATTGACACCAATTACATATGCATGTGTCTAGAAATTTCTGTAGCCTAGTGTACTAGACCTGCTCCCTCAACTGCAACATTTAATCCTGACTTCTAAAACGAACATTTGAGCTAATGCTCTGTCCTGTTCCCCAAGAAAGCTGTTAAGCATTGATTTTGCAAGTAAATATAACAATATTACTGATTGAATACTTAAAATGTGCCAAGCAATATATTAAGCAGTTAACATGGATTATCACATTTATTTCAAGAATTCTATGAAGGAGTTATTAACCTCATTTACCATTTTAGGAACTTGGAAGTTAGAAAGGTTAAAAACTAGCCCTAAGCCACACAGCTGGTAGGTTGCTAGGTAGCAGAGCCAGAATGATAGTGCAGATCTGTTTGTTGCCAATGCCATTGCTCTGCAAAGCCCTCATTAATCACCTCTCACCTGGATTATTGGAACAATTGTCTAACTTCTGTTTCTGCTTCCTGTCTGGCTTTCTTCAACTCTTTCCCATTCTACGTGGAGTTAGAGATAAGTAATACAAATCTGACCTTGGAAGTTTTTTTTTTTTAATTAAAATTATAGTGGCTTCCAATCCTTCTTATACAAAATCTAAGCTCCTCATTGTGCCTTATGAGGCCTTCAAGGACAAGGTCCCAGCCTTCTTCTCAGCATAATCTTCAACTACTTTTATCTTTCTACCCTATGATAATCTAATACCAGATTACTTTTTCTCTGTTGGTGCTACTGACAATCACCTTGCTAGGTGCATGCAGTCTCTTCTATATGCAGTGCCCTCCAGGAGAAGACCCATGAACTCTTTTACCTAAATCCAATTATCACTTAGTAAGACAATGTGGTATAACTTGCTTCATGGAGACTCTTGCAATATTCCAATCTGAAATCAGATATTACCATTCTCTCATATTACTTTATACAGCCCACTATCATTGTACAGATAATATACTTTTAGTACCTGAATCCTGGAATCACAGACTCAGGGGTTCTAATATCTACTCTTCCACTCTCCAGTTATATATGCTTAAACAAGTTATTTAGCCTCTCAAGACCTCAGTTTCTTGGTTGATAAAAATATAAGCATAGAATATCCTTGGACAGACTTTAATCATACATTTTTTGGTTTTTTAGAATTAAATGACTTTAATACAATGCCTGGCTGTAGTCAGAGTTCAATACAATATTTGTTGATTTCCTTATTTCACTTACCACCTTACAAAATGAGTATATAATTATCAGTTTGTTAACTCCTCACAAAATGA
Source organism: Ailuropoda melanoleuca (assembly GCF_002007445.2). Taxonomy (NCBI): domain Eukaryota; kingdom Metazoa; phylum Chordata; class Mammalia; order Carnivora; family Ursidae; genus Ailuropoda; species Ailuropoda melanoleuca. Next base: position 20,962,753 of record NC_048236.1, read on the forward strand.
TTACAAAATGATTATATAAATATCAGTTTAACTCCTTAATGTCGAAACTTCTTTTCTTCTTCTTTAAGCCCATTATCTGATATAGTAGGCTCTGAGTAAATATTTGCTAGTTGAAAGGATAATTTAAAAAATTAAGAGAATGCCATTTAAAATGCTTAAACTCAAAGGGATTACCCTGCATTTAGGGGTCCTCTGGCTAACAGAAAATGGCATCAAAAATACAGTTCCGCATTTTAGACCATTCCGTCCCTTTCCATTTCAGACTATGAAAGAATGAAAAAAAAAAAAAAAGAAGAAGAATGTAAAGATAATGAAAGGCCTCCTTAATTGTCCCAACACATTCAGTGAAGTAAGAGCTGCTCTGAGATCAAGGAGGAAAAATTGGAAGCTTGTGGGCTGGAGAGATTTGGAACATTTCTGAGAGTGATGAGCCAAGGAGTCAATGAGGGAGAAATATCAGGCGTGCTGAGAAGTGGTCAGGGCCAGGTTGCAGCTGGTTGGTATAAACATTGAGAAGGCCAGGTCTACTTGGCTATCCTTTCTCCAATACAGATAAGAGCATATACAATTTGGTCCTCATGGTGGGTTCCATGAAAGAGATCATCAAAGGCAACACAAATATTAAATAAGCAGAGTATAGAATTTTACTATAATCTTTTGCAGTGAACCAATTGGAGTTAATACATATTAAATTTTTCATAAATATTTGCTGAAAAAACTTTTAGTGATATGAATGAACAGGTTAGTTATTTCTGTATCCTATATTTCATAGGTAGATACTGAAAGAACTACCAGTATTACTTTCAAAGAACAATATTCCTCCCGGGGAGAAAGGATTTTGTGGTTGAGTATTCAAATTCCTAGATTTTACTTTCTAAAGTATACTCAGAACAAGATTAATAGAAATAAGTAAACGACTCCACAAATAATGTCAAACAGCCTTCCCTTGCTTGATTATGCTTAGAGAGGATTAAATCTACAGGGTAGTGAGTGGTTCATGATAAAATGAATCATCGCTTGAATTTTTCTTTAGAGTCACAATAACCACAATAGAGATAATTAATTCAAGTCAACTTAGAAAACTAACCTATATAAACATGCTTTGATATGATTAAAAAACTGACAGGTTCTAAAATAAATTAATAGACATAATTTTTTCCTGACTTCATTTTTCCTTGTATATGCCTTTATAGCACAATGGAAAAGGGACATGATAAAGGAGAAGGTGATAAAGAGGGATTAAGAGAGGGAAGCAGTGTAAGCAAAACTTTGAATTTGGGGCATTTATACTTAGAGATAGTAGGGGAAAAGAAACTGTTTCTTTTAGCCTATTGGTTTTAACTCTTCCAAAGTCATTAGTGCCTTAGTAATTACTTCTAGTGGTACCATGGGACAGTATGACAGAAACAGATCATAGGAAGAAGCATCAGGGTACGTGGATGGCCAGGTTTGGGGGAATTAAACACTTAAAAGCGTTTAACTCTTCCTCTACCTAAACTTTAAGATTATAAAAAAAAAGTAAATTTAAATATATATATATAATATATATATATATAAATATATATATATATTTTAATATACAGAGCAGGAGGGTTTGTTTGTTTTTTTGATGCCCATAAAATACATCTCTTTTCATGTCCCTGCAAATCCTACAAAAATGAGGTCTGATTCTTCTTTCTCCTAATAAGGGCAGTTCCCTGAGGTAGACCTGTTGCCCCCACAGAGCTCTACCATGACTGTGCCTCTCCAGTGGACCAAGACACAAGTACAACCACTTTCCTAAGTACCATTATACCTACTTACCCCAGAGAAGATAGGCACCAAAAACACAGCGGGAGGTTTTGGCACTTTTTTTTTGTTTTTAACCGAAAAGTCTCCCAGAGGAATAAAAAATAAGGAATCAGATGACACCATCTAAGTCATTCATTTATGTCAAGGAAGGGAGAAATGGATCAAGTTTCTTATGTTAGTTCTGGGAGGATATCCTATGTGAATCTTCTCTGCCTCCACATCTTGTTATATCTCTCCTTTCTTCACTATTATTCTTTCCATAGTGCCTGCTGCTCTGCTCATTTGGTGTATTTTCACCAACCTGGCTGAGAAACTGCACCCTGCCCTCGATGCAGAGTATGTATGATTCTTGATGGTTTGTGCTCCAGTACCCAAGCACAGACTCAGGCAGATGTTAATAGGGGTTTACTTTTTCCCAGGAAAAGGATTAGGCTGGGCTCTGGCATAAAAACTGTTTTAAAGTTTCTGAAGGCAAAAGAGAAGTTGCCCTGAGAGCATATATGAAAGAGACTCTTCTATTCTGAGATGTCAGGGATACTTTAGCAAAGGCTTTTTGATCTGAGGTGTGAGAGTAATATTATAACTGTGGCAGAGAATGGGCACAAGGAGGTAGCCAGAAGGGAGAAAAAGGCCACATTAAATGCTGCTTTGTCTTCATGGTAATATTTAAATATTTATTAAGCTATACAGGGGATAGTACCATTTTTATTTGCTGAATATTGTATATTGACATAATGTATATTTGAGAATTTTCATATGACTTATTTTCAAACAATATTCCATATATGTCTTTATATTAAAATTTGGTTTTCCTTTCTTCAAAATAAATCTGATAAGATCTTAGTAAAAGTAAATAGCTATTAAAGAATTATTAAATGTTCTAATATAGAACAAAAATATTTCTTGCATATATTGAGGATGAACTAAATAATGATAAATTGATCTTGAATTATATTGTCCCGTTGGCATGATTATTATTGTGGATATAACTATATTTTTATTTGTATTTGATATTATAATATAAATTATATTTGTTTTCACTAAAAGATATTAGAACCTGTTTTAAAATTTATGTAACCTGTTCAGAATGAAAGAATATGGTGGTGAAGAAGATCCTTCATTGTAAACTAGTTTGGCCAGCTGGCCTGTGATACACAATTACACTTCTCACATTTCAAATTCAACCTGGCCTGTGTCCATATGCTAGACCAGTAGGAAGTACCCAAAGGGGGACTTACTGCTTCTTTGCCTTAAATATCAGAGAGATACACACATTCATGGATGCACATAGTTATCCAGTAATCCTATTGTCTTTCTTACTGGAAAGGAACAATTCATACTCAATTACACATGGGAAGAAAGCTAGAAAATGCAGTTAGATAATAAACCTGTACTTTTGAAATACAGGTAAGCAAAGAAGTCATGTGTAAGTAGAAGAAAACTTGTATGGAATACATGCACTCAGCTTATCTGGAACATTTTCTGTCTAGCTATTCTTTCACATGCCTAATTTCTCAAGCTGTCCAATCTCATTTTCCCTCTTTCCTCACCCTATCAATTGAAAATATCAGTGTTACCATTAAAGATTAGTGCTTTAGACTGTTTCTCAGTGATTTATAAGGGAAAAAATGCATAATTAGCATCACATTGCCAATACTAGTGATTAGAAGCATATCTCAGAGATTTGGGTTTGCTTCCAGACCACCACAATAAAGCAAATATTGCAATAAAGCAAGTCAAATGATTTTTTTTGTTTCGTAGTGCCTATCAAAATTATATTACACTGCAGTCTATTAAGTGTGCAATAGCATTATGTCTTTTAAAAATAGCATTATGTCTTAAAAACTATGTACATAACTTAATTAAAAAACACTTAGTGCTAAACAATACTAATCATCTGAGCTTTCAGTGAGTTGAGTCATAATCTTTTCAGGCGGTAAGTTTTGCCTCAATGTTGATGGCTGCTTGACTGATCATGATGGTGGTTGCTGGAGGTTGGGATGACTGACAATTTCTTAAAATAAGACAATGAAGTTTGCCACACTGATGGACTCTTCACAAAAAATTTCTCTAGTATGTGATGCTGTTTGATAGTATTTTATCCATAATAGAACTTCTTTCAATACTGGAATCAATCTTCTCAAATCCTGGCACTGGTTATCAACTAAGTTTATGTAATACTCTAAATCAATTGTTGTCTCTTCAATAATCCTGAAAGTATCTTCACCAGGAGTAGATTCCATCTCAAGCAACCACCTTCTTTGCTTTTCATAAGAAGCAACTCTTCATTCTTTAATATTTTATCATGAGATTGCAGCAATTCAGTCCTATCTTCAGGCTCTTCACTTCTAATTCTCTTGCTATTTCCACATCTGATGCTATTTCCTCTACTAAAGTCCTGAACTCTTCAAACTCATTTATGACTGCTGGAATCAAATTTTTCCAAATTTCTATTAGTGTTGATACTTTGACTTCTAATGAATCACAAATATTCTTAATGACTTCTGGAATGGTGACTACTTTCCATATCCATCAGAATTATTTGATCCAGATCCATCAGAAAAATCACTATCTGTGGCAACTATAGTCTTATATATACCTTAAATTACAAGACTTGAAAATTGAAATTACTCCTTGATTTATGGGATGCAGAATGGATGTTGTATTAGCAGGCATGAAATCTCCTTGTGTATCTCCATCAGAGATCTTGGCAGCCAGGTGTATCCTCACTGACTAGTCCTATTTTGAAATTTTTTTTTTCCGAGCAGGAGATCTCAATAGTAAGCTTAAAATGCTCAGTAAATATTTCAGTAAGTGTTCATCTTGTAAATAGATATGCTGTCATCCAGGCTTTGTTGTTTCATTTATAGGGTACAGGTAGAGTAGATTTAGCATAATTCTTAGGGACCTTACAATTTTACAACTTAGTCACCAGCTGCATTAGCCCCCAGAAAGACAGTCAGCCTGTCCTTTGAAGCTTTCAAGCCAAACGCTGGCTTTTGCTCTCTAGCTATGAAAATCCTCACTGGTATCTTCTTCCAATAGAAGACTATGTCATTTACATTTAAAACTTATTGTTTATTATTAAGAACGTGAATTATCTTAACCAGGTAATGGCTAACTTGCAGTTTCTACATCAGCACTGTTCTTTCACCTTGTACTTTGATGTTACGTGGATGGCCTCTTTCCTTGAACTTCATAAACGAACGTCTGCTAGGCTTGAACTTTTCTTCTGCAGCTTTATCACCTCTCTTGGCCTCCAAAGAATTAAAGAGAGTTAGAGCTTTGCCCTGAATTAGGCTTTGGCTTAAAATAATATTGTGACTGGTTTGATTTTTCAATGCAGACCTCTAAAACTTTCTCCATATCAGCAATAGGGCTATTCACCTTCTTATCATTTGTGTGTGAACATTGGAATAGCACTTTTCATTTCCTTTAAGAAATTTCCTTTACATTAACAACTTGGCTAATTTGGGGGCACAAGAAGACTAGCTTTTGGCCTATCTTGCCTTTTGACATACCTTCCTCACTAAACTTAATCACTTCTAGATTTAAAGTGAGAGATGCATGACTCATCCTTTCACTTGAGCACTTAAAGGCCATTGTAGTGTTATTAATTGACCTAATTTTAATATTGTTGTCTTAGGGAATAGAAAGGCCTTGAGGAGAGGGCAATGGGGGAAGGGTTGGTCAGTGAAGCTGTAAGAGCACAAAAAACATATATAATGTTTTGCTGTCTTATATGGGTGTAGTTTTGACACCCAAAAAACAATTACCATAGTATTAAAGATCACAGATCATCATAGCAATATAATAATGGAAAAATTTGAAATGTTGTGAAAATTACCGAAATATGACACAGAGACATGAAGTGAGCAAATACTGTTGGAAAAATGGTGGATAGACTTTCCTGACACAGGGTTGCCATAAATTTCAACTTATAAAAAATGCAATAGAGATAAACATTTTCTTTATTCACCTATTGATGGGTACTTAGGTTACTTCATATCTTGGCTATTATAAATAATGCTGCAATAAACATAGGGATACATATATATTTCAAATAAGTGTTTTTAAAATTTTCTTTGGGTAAATAGTGGTGGAGTTATTGCATCATATCTAATTGTATTTTTAATTTTTAAAGGAACTCTCATTATTTTCCACAGTGGCTGTACCAATTTACATTCCCACGACAGTGCACAATGGTTCCTTTTTCTCTACCTCCTCACACTTATTTTTTTTTTGGTCTGATACTAGTCATTCTGACAAGCATAAGGTGATAGAACATTGTGGTTTGATTTGCATTTCACTGGTGATAGTGATGTTGAGCATCTTTTCGTGTGTCTTTTGGTCATCTGTAGGCCTCCTTTGAAAAAGGTCTATTCAGATCTTCTGTCCATGTTTTAATGGTACTCTCTGTGTGTGTGTTGTATACTTTTGTTCTGTATATATTTTTGATATAACTCTTTATAGAATGTAATTTGCAAATGTTTTCTCCCATTCGGTAGGTTGCCTTTTTGTTTTGTTGTTTTCCTTAACTGTGCAAAAGCTTTTTATTTTGATGTAGTCCCAATAGTTTATTTTTCCATTTTTTTCCCCTTGCCTGAGGAGATATATCTAGGAAAATGTTGCTACAGCTGTCAAGTTACTACCTGTGTTCTCTTCTAGGATTTTTATGGTTTCAGGTTTCACATTTAGGTCTTTAATCCATTTTTAGCTTATTTTTATGTATGCTGTTAGAAAGTGCTTCAGTTTCGGGGCGCCTGGGTAGCTCAGTCGTTAAGCGTCTGCCTTCAGCTCAGGGCGTGATCCTGGCATTCTGGGATTGAGCCCCACATCAGGCTCCTCCGCTGGGAGCCTGCTTTTTCCTCTCCCACTCCCCCTGCTTGTGTTCCCTCTCGCTGGCTGTCTCTCTCTCTGTCAAGTCAAGTAAATAAATAAAATCTTTAAAAAAAAAAAAGAAAGTGCTTCAGTTTCAATTTTTCCCCTGTAGCTGTCCAGTTTTCCCAACACCATTAATTGAAGACACTTCCATTTCCCAGTGTTATATTCTTGCCTCCTTTGTCCCAGATAAATCGACCATATAAACATGGGTTTATCTCTGGGGTTTCTATTTTGTCCCATTGATTTTTTGTGTCTCTTTTTGTGCCAGTACCATACTGTTTTGCTTACTACAGCTTTGTAGTATATCTTGAAAACTGGAATTGTGATAACTCCAGCTTTGTTCTTTCCCAAGATGACTTTGGCTATTCAGGATCTTTTGTGGTTCCATACAAATCTTGATAATTGTTTTTTTTTCTAGTTCTGTGAAAAATGTTGCTATTTGATATGGATTTGAATCTCTAGATTGCTTTGGGTAATATGGACATTTTAACAATATTTGTTCTTCTAATCCATGAGCATAGAACATCTTTCCATTTGTTTATGTCATCTTCAATTTCTTTCCTCAATGCTTTATAGTTTCAGAATAAAGGTATTTCATCTTTTTGGTTGAATTTATTCCTAAGTATTTTATTCTTTGGGATACAATTATAAATGAAAATGTTCATTCCTCTTTCTGCTATTTTATTATTAATGTTAAAAACGNCTAAGTATTTTATTCTTTGGGATACAATTATAAATGAAAATGTTCATTCCTCTTTCTGCTATTTTATTATTAGTGTTAAAAACGCAACCAGGGGCGCCTGGGTGGCACAGCGGTTAAGCGTCTGCCTTCGGCTCAGGGCGTGATCCCGGCGTTATGGGATCGAGCCCCATATCAGGCTCCTCCGCTATGAGCCTGCTTCTTCCTCTCCCACCCGCCCTGCTTGTGTTCCCTCTCTCGCTGGCTGTCTCTATCTCTGTCAAATAAATAAATAAAATCTTAAAAAAAAATAAATAAAAACGCAACCAATTTCTGGATATTAAGTTTGTATCCCACAACTTTACTGAATTCTTTTGTTACTTATAATAGTTTTTGGTGGAGTCTTTAGGGTTTTCCATAAATAGTATCATGTCACCTGCAAATAGTGACTTGAACTTCTTCCCTACCAATATGTATGCTTTTTATTGTCTGGTTGCTGTGGCTAGGAATTCTAATAGTATGTTGAATAAAAGTGATGATAGTGGACATATTTGTCTTGATCTTGATTTTAGTGAAAGCTTTCAGTTCATACTACTGAGTATGGTGTTAGCTGTGGGTTTTTCATATATGACCTTTATTATGTTGGAGCATATAGAGGACAAACAGAATCAAGTTTAGGTAATAAAATATCATAAACTTAGTGGCTGGAAATAGTACACATTTATTATCTCACATATCCTGATGATCAGGAACCAGGGCACAATTTAATTGGGGTCTCTGCTAAACCCACTTTGTTCAGAGCTTTTATCATGAAAGGTTGAATTCTGTCAATGCTTTTTCTGCATTTGTTGAGGAGATTATATGATCTTTATGCTTCATTTTTTTGATATGATACATCTCACTAATTTGTGAATATTGAACCATCCTTGCATCCTTGGAATAAATCCCATTTGGTGTTGGTAAATGATCCCTTTAATGTATTGTTGAATGCAGTTTGCTAATGTTTTGTTGAGTATTTTTGCATTTATGTTTATCAGGAATATTGGCCCATGGTTTCCTTTTTCTGTGGTGTCTTTGTCTGGTTTTGGTATCAGAGTAACACTGGCCTTATAGAATATATTAGGAAGCTTTCCTTCTAGTTTTTGGAATAGTTTCAGAAGAATAGGTATTAATTCTTCTGTAAATGTTTGGAAGAATTCACCTGTGAATCCATCTGGTCTTGGACTCTGTTTTTAGTTGGAATATTCACTAATGCTGTATATCTCTTTAAAATGTGCTAGAGATGAAAATCAACTGAAAAGTATTCAGATTTCCTTCCTTTTCTTCTGGTAGTGCTTCATTGTTAATACTTCCATATATACCCCCCATGTTAAGGCTATTGAGTCAGTCAACTTTACAGATTCTAGAGAAAAAAATATTAATATGATTTAGACCTGATTTTGCAAAAACACTTAAGTCTGGAAAGGCAAACAAGTATGTTAATCACATACAACTTTTTAGATGACCTATAAAGGCAATTATAAAGTATCAAAGGAGCACAGGGACCAAAATAACTAATTCAGAAAATCTACCTGGTAGCCTTCAACCAAAAGATACCATTTAATTTGTATTTTGAATGATAACAATAAAGAAGATAGGGCCTGTACTCTGATAAGAACAGCATCCAGAAAATAGGACATATATGGAAGTTATTTTTAGAGTAGAAATTAACAAAAGTTAATTACATGGGAGGAATATGAAAGAGAAGTCAAGTTGAGGTATTCTCAGGAATGCCGCATTGGAATTGTTGATATGTAATGAGGGATGTCTTTAAAACATTCATGTCCTGTTCTCTTTTTACTTTTACCAGTGACTGATCTTTGATTCAGTCTATCATAGATATCCATAAGAATGAACTAGACTTAGATTTGTTGATGTAGGAGTTCAATGTGAATTACTGTTCAGATTATGCATGCTGGGGTATCTTACTAGGAGAATTCTCAAATTTATTTCCATCCGTATCCAATCTAATAATGTAAATAATTCATTTAGGTAACATCTGATGTGTTTTTATAGAAATCCAGTAAACTAAATGTTTTTATCATCTGGTTAGTACATGGCACAGGGTGGACATTTAATAATTACTTTCGTATAACTGAATAAAGAAAGGATATGAAAGAAAGGCAAGGGAATATCAATTCAAAGCCTTCAATGAGGGGACCAATCCTGGTAAGAAAGCCAGTTTGTCTACAGTAAAATGAGTTCTGGGAAAGTATAGAAGATGAGGTTAAGAAATTCTTCAGATCTTGAAGGCTTTTGCAAGACATGGTAAACAATTTGAAACACATTCAAAAAGGGGTATAATGCTTTTGTAGGATTTTGCAATGAGTGGTGCATGGATAATCTGATTGTGGTTTTTAAAAGGATGCTCTATCTATTGTGCAGAGATTATATCATAAGTGTGAAAAAATAGAAGAATTAGAAGTCATTTAATTTTCCTGGCATGGTAGGAGATGATTATGGTAGAGGTCATAAGCAATGGTTACATTTTAAAGGTAAACCAAATAAGAATTGTGGATTAATTGTTTGTGGCATGTCAAGGACAAATAGAATCAAGATTAGCTCTTAGGTAATAAATACCATAAACTTAGTGGCTGAAAACAACACACATTTATTATTTCACATATCCTGTGGATCCGGACCAGGGCATAGTTTAATTGGGGCCTCTGCTTAGAGTTTCCCAAGGTGCAATTAAGGTGTTAGACTGTGTCCTCATTCAGAGCCTCTGCTGGGAGAGAGTGTTGCCACCCTCGCTCAAGTTGTCAGTAGAATTCATTTCCCTGTATTTGTAGGATTGAGGACTCCAGTTTAATCTTGCCTGTTGGCTTGGGTTGTCACTCCTAGAGTTAATCCTCATCTTCTTGACATGGGGGATTCCAAAACATGGAGTTAGCTTTTTTCAAAGCTAATGGAGAATTTCTAAAGTCAGTCTGCTAGCAAGATTACATACCATAAAGGAGTAACCTCTTGTCACCTTTGCCATATTCTGCTTAGAACTCAGTTATATGTCCCACCCACAGATTAGAGAAAAAGGTTTTACAAGGGTATGAATACTAGAAGTCAGGGATCATGAGGGTTCATGCCTTAATCTGTCCACCACAGATGGAAAGTGGCTAGATCTATAATGATAATATCATGCAGCTGAACTAAGCCTGGAATCCTGTACTTCAGAGCATTTTCTTAAGTGAGGCAATAAAAGTCCTTACTATCTAAAACCACTTTTGGTAAAGAGTTGCACTACTTTCAGGCAAAAATATCCTGTCTGACATAGGTACAAGAAATGTTAAGAACTACTTAGTTGAGGGCCTCTATTTTCTCTTTGGATTAAAGGGGGATGATAATTTGGGGGATGATATTTATTTTTGCCATGAGTGAAAGTTGAACACAGCAACTGTAGCAAGTAGGAAAAGAGGCTGATTAAATCACACATAAGGAATTTCAGAAAGTGTTCAGGGGCCAGATGAGATTAGAAAGTCTGAGTACTAAATCTCCACAATCTGCAACCTGAATTTTTCCTCACTGCTGAAGAGCCTAGATGTAAGAGTAGAGAAAGCAGACAGTTAATTGGCCAAATGAGAACTGGTAAAGAAAGGAGTTTTGGGAGATGAACCACTGGCAAGAGAATGGGTGAATTTATGAGTAACATGATCTAACTAGATGGACTAAGAAGCAAAGATTTTCCTGGTAAGCTGGAGATAAATAAGGTAGTCAAGGATATGCTCTGTAAATGTAGTCAGGAAACGGATGTAAAAGGGAAATAGGACTGAGCAACTTGATGAATAAATAGCTAGGGAGTGGTTTATAAGACTCCAGAAGTAAAAATATTGTCACAAATATCCATTCCAGAATGTGAAAGAAGTGGGAGCAACTGTGGAATGAGAAAAATAGTCTAAGAAATCGAGGCAAAGAATTGGGAAGTCACAATGTGTAAGACTTACCTATGTGGACTCCAGAATAATGGCAAGGCTCTAAGGCAAGGATAAAATTGTTAACCAGGGTCAGAGACTTCAAAGAGGGTGGTTATGGGAGTGAGGTACTAACAAGTGGTAGGTAGATGGCAGAGAATGAAAAAGGATCAAGGTGATAAAGCCAAGAATGATGAGCATCAAAGTAGAATATGACTATTTCCATGGGCTTTGGGTCATAATGGTTTAGAAACAGCAGCAAGAACAAGAGACTGTTAATGTAACTTCCACATCCTGCATTACATGATCTTTGGGAAACTAAGAAAACTCCTTTTGAGAAACTGGAGATGAAACCATCTTCTTAGGAAATAACCAGGTGTTAGTAAAAACCAATAGAGAAAACAGCATCCTATATCACGGTAAGGGGTTTGTGTGTATGAGATTGGTGTGGAGTGCAAAGGTCGTAGGTGGACTTTGTGGATGGGTCTGTTTGGGAGAATACTGAGACATATGGGGATGACATTAATGAAGAGAACACATTAGCTACTACTACTGAATTTATCAGATTTGTTGCTTTTAGCAAAACAAGACTTCCAACAGATGTCCAGACATTTGAAGTCCCACACTACTACTATATCTTGCTTCTGTGACAGTTTCATGATCTGTATTAGGGAAGCATCTGCTGGGCTGAATGAGCTGTCATCTACTTCCACAGCAACATCAATTATGGTTTTCTTTACTTTTATTCTTTCCCAAATGTTCTCTAGTGTGATCCACCCTCAGATCCATAGATTCCCATTCAATTACACACCTCTTTGGCATGCAGGGATACTCCTCCACCACTTCTGTTCTATCTCTTTTTATTAACCAAACCACCCAGTTCTGGGCTCCTTCTTCAAAAAAATTTCCATGATACATATGAAGTGATATTAACTGACTTATGCCAAAGTACTTCTTTCATCTTATATATTTTCTGTTCTCAGTATTTTCATATCCACATCTAAGGCCCTTGGTGTGTTTATTGAATAGATTCGATTACTATATATAACATTCTAGAATTTAGCTCTTCTTCCATTGTTTTCTATCTTGCCTTTTATTTTCTGTAATATTACACTTTTTTAAAAATATTTTATTTATTTATTTGACAGAGAGAGAGCCAGAAAGAGAGGGGACACAAGCAGGGGGAGTGGGAGAGAAAGAGCAGGCTCCCAGCAGAGCAGGGAGCCCAATGCGGGGCTCAAACCGAGGACCCTGGGATCACACCCTGGGCCGAAGGCAGATGCTTAACGACTGAGCCACCCAGACGCCCCTGTAATATTCCACTTTTCAAATCCTTTATTGAGTAGTAATCATTCAATTTTTTAAAATGGCTTTTGTGTAGATTGGTTTAACTACTGACAAGTTTAATTTTCCAATTTTCAGGAGATTATGAGAACTCCTGCAGTCACCAAGTATGTTGGGTCCTAGGTACCCAATAGTTCTTCCAGCTCTGGATACAGCCCCAGAACACCTGAGCTTGCCCTGCACATGCCTGTCAAACCATTACAGGCTAGACTCAAGTTGCACCAATCAGATTTGCCCCCTGCTCAGGAATTGTTATCTAAACAGAGAGATACAGACTGGAATCTCAGGAGAGTTGAGGCAACTTGATGATCATGCTTTGTATTGCATCTAGGAATTTCTTATCCCTGGAGCTGTTCTGGTACCTGCTCTTCCACAGGCTTTGCTTCTCTGCTATTTCATTGCCTTTTGACCACCATGCAACTTTATAATAACACTCCTTTGTATTTAAATAGACCAAGGTCCATTGCTTTCTATTGCATTTACCCCAAATAAACTTAACAGCTACAGTACACTCCTTAGTGCTGCACAGAGAATAATTCTATGTCCATGGAATGGACATTACATTTATTTAAATTCCAGTGTAGTTAATGTATAATATTATATTAGTTTCAGGTGTACAATATAGTGATTCTCTAGTTCTATATATTGCTCAGTGCTCATCAAGGTACGTATACTCTTAATCCCCTTCATTTATTTCACCCATCCCCCCACCCACCTCCCCTCTGGTAACCATCAGTTTGTTCTCTACAGTTAATGATCTATTTTTTAAAATAAAATTTAAAAAATCTGGGGTTTTTTGGTTTCATTTTCCCCCTTCGTTCATTTGTTTTGTTTGTTAAATTCCATGAGTGGTATTTGTCTTTCTCTGACTGGTTTATTTCACTTAGCATGATATTCTCTAGATCCACCCATGTTGTTGTAAATGGCAAGATTTTGTTTTATGGCTGAACAATATTCCATTGTGTGTGTGTTTGTGTACCCCATCTTCTTTATTCATCTATTGATGGACACTTGGGCTGCTTCCATAATTTAGCTATTGTAAATAATGCTGCTATAAATATTGGGGTGAATCTATCCTTTTGAATTAGTTTTCATATTCTTTGGGTATATACCCAGTAGTGTGATTGCTGGATCATAGAGTAGCTCCATTTTTAATTTTTTGAGGAACCTCCGTACTACAAAGACATCACATTTAAACTTAGATATTTCTTAAAATTCTGTACCATAAAGTAAAGTTGAATTTGGACCAAAAAATATATAGGTGAATCAGTGAAAGTCAATTATCTCTTTCAGAAAAGCAAAAGAGCATGTAAAAATAATTCTAAAGGTGGATTATACCTTAAAAGCATACTTCAGGTATGTTATATGTATGGATTTTAATTATAAAGAGTTACTCCTCAATTCTTAAATGTGTCATAGAAATTATTTCATTGCTAGTTATATCATATGATTATCATTTATGAGCTGCACTTCTGTGGCAATTCCTTTTTATGCAATTTACCAAGAAAAAAAAATGAAGTGAGATAAGATTAATCCATCTCTTATATGTACTCCAGTTCACTCTATAAAATAAAGTGAAGGTGGTTGGAGAAGGCAATTATAAGATTTAGTTTTCTCTCTAAGAAGCTCAAAGTACTTATCTGTCGTTATTCAATTGATTTTGTAGGATCCCCTTGAGAGTTGTAGGAAACAGCTATTTTATAACCAGAGAAATTAATGCAGAAGGGCCACATGCTGTGTTAACTATAAGAGCAGGATTAGGAATCACAACCTCTGAGTTTATGAAATGTTGTTAGGCCATTAAATTATGCTGGGTACATCCCAGTGCTTATATAGTTTCCTCCTCCTAACTGTGCTTCCAACACAGCAATGAACTAAATGCCTAAACATTTCATGAACTTTCTGGTTTAAGGTGAAAGAAATCATTTAGTATCAATTAACTCCATTCATGGATCAACCCCTGTCTTTACAATTCTCTATGAAAGCATGTGAATCACTGTTAAAATGCCATGTGCATAATGATTAGGCAAACCATTTTAGAAGTTACACTCTTCTTTTTAGTCTTCTATTAAATGTCTTAGCATGGTTTTCTATGTATATCTAGCGTGTCTTTCAGTATTGTCTGCTTATGATTTACCATGCACTCAGCCAAACTGTTTTATTCCCTATGAGGTAAACATCATTGCTCTTTCCCACTTCTTTTCCTTTTATTATATATGTTTATTATATATGTTTTAGTCATGCTGTTTCTCCCCACATAATGCCATGTCCTTCCACTAATTTTACCTAAATCCTACTTATCCTACCTTCTCCATAGAGTCTTCCCTGGAAGTTCAAATTAAGCTACCCTTCTCACTTTTGAATTCAGATTGTATTTCTGTCTTTGTTGTTAGCGATGTTAGTGCTGTTTGTTGTACTGCTTCCTCTTCTCNCAGCAAGAGAGGGGACACAAGCAGGGGGAGTGGGAGAGAAAGAGCAGGCTCCCAGCAGAGCAGGGAGCCCAATGCGGGGCTCAAACCGAGGACCCTGGGATCACACCCTGGGCCGAAGGCAGATGCTTAACGACTGAGCCACCCAGACGCCCCTGTAATATTCCACTTTTCAAATCCTTTATTGAGTAGTAATCATTCAATTTTTTAAAATGGCTTTTGTGTAGATTGGTTTAACTACTGACAAGTTTAATTTTCCAATTTTCAGGAGATTATGAGAACTCCTGCAGTCACCAAGTATGTTGGGTCCTAGGTACCCAATAGTTCTTCCAGCTCTGGATACAGCCCCAGAACACCTGAGCTTGCCCTGCACATGACTGTCAAACCATTACAGGCTAGACTCAAGTTGCACCAATCAGATTTGCCCCCTGCTCCGGAATTGTTATCTAAACAGAGAGATACAGACTGGAATCTCAGGAGAGTTGAGGCAACTTGATGATCATGCTTTGGTTATTGCATCTAGGAATTTCTTATCCCTGGAGCTGTTCTGGTACCTGCTCTTCCACAGGCTTTGCTTCTCTGCTATTTCATTGCCTTTTGACCACCATGCAACTTTATAATAACACTCCTTTGTATTTAAATAGACCAAGGTCCATTGCTTTCTATTGCATTTACCCCAAATAAACTTAACAGCTACAGTACACTCCTTAGTGCTGCACAGAGAATAATTCTATGTCCATGGAATGGACATTACATTTATTTAAATTCCAGTGTAGTTAATGTATAATATTATATTAGTTTCAGGTGTACAATATAGTGATTCTCTAGTTCTATATATTGCTCAGTGCTCATCAAGGTACGTATACTCTTAATCCCCTTCATTTATTTCACCCATCCCCCCACCCACCTCCCCTCTGGTAACCATCAGTTTGTTCTCTACAGTTAATGATCTATTTTTTAAAATAAAATTTAAAAAATCTGGGGTTTTTTGGTTTCATTTTCCCCCTTCGTTCATTTGTTTTGTTTGTTAAATTCCATAAGTGGTATTTGTCTTTCTCTGACTGGTTTATTTCACTTAGCATGATATTCTCTAGATCCACCCATGTTGTTGTAAATGGCAAGATTTTGTTTTATGGCTGAACAATATTCCATTGTGTGTGTGTTTGTGTACCCCATCTTCTTTATTCATCTATTGATGGACACTTGGGCTGCTTCCATAATTTAGCTATTGTAAATAATGCTGCTATAAATATTGGGGTGAATCTATCCTTTTGAATTAGTTTTCATATTCTTTGGGTATATACCCAGTAGTGTGATTGCTGGATCATAGAGTAGCTCCATTTTTAATTTTTTGAGGAACCTCCGTACTACAAAGACATCACATTTAAACTTAGATATTTCTTAAAATTCTGTACCATAAAGTA
Organism: Ailuropoda melanoleuca; assembly: GCF_002007445.2. Lineage (NCBI taxonomy): Eukaryota > Metazoa > Chordata > Mammalia > Carnivora > Ursidae > Ailuropoda > Ailuropoda melanoleuca. Next base: position 20,979,248 of record NC_048236.1, read on the forward strand.
AAGTTGAATTTGGACCAAAAAATATATAGGTGAATCAGTGAAAGTCAATTATCTCTTTCAGAAAAGCAAAAGAGCATGTAAAAATAATTCTAAAGGTGGATTATACCTTAAAAGCATACTTCAGGTATGTTATATGTATGGATTTTAATTATAAAGAGTTACTCCTCAATTCTTAAATGTGTCATAGAAATTATTTCATTGCTAGTTATATCATATGATTATCATTTATGAGCTGCACTTCTGTGGCAATTCCTTTTTATGCAATTTACCAAGAAAAAAAAATGAAGTGAGATAAGATTAATCCATCTCTTATATGTACTCCAGTTCACTCTATAAAATAAAGTGAAGGTGGTTGGAGAAGGCAATTATAAGATTTAGTTTTCTCTCTAAGAAGCTCAAAGTACTTATCTGTCGTTATTCAATTGATTTTGTAGGATCCCCTTGAGAGTTGTAGGAAACAGCTATTTTATAACCAGAGAAATTAATGCAGAAGGGCCACATGCTGTGTTAACTATAAGAGCAGGATTAGGAATCACAACCTCTGAGTTTATGAAATGTTGTTAGGCCATTAAATTATGCTGGGTACATCCCAGTGCTTATATAGTTTCCTCCTCCTAACTGTGCTTCCAACACAGCAATGAACTAAATGCCTAAACATTTCATGAACTTTCTGGTTTAAGGTGAAAGAAATCATTTAGTATCAATTAACTCCATTCATGGATCAACCCCTGTCTTTACAATTCTCTATGAAAGCATGTGAATCACTGTTAAAATGCCATGTGCATAATGATTAGGCAAACCATTTTAGAAGTTACACTCTTCTTTTTAGTCTTCTATTAAATGTCTTAGCATGGTTTTCTATGTATATCTAGCGTGTCTTTCAGTATTGTCTGCTTATGATTTACCATGCACTCAGCCAAACTGTTTTATTCCCTATGAGGTAAACATCATTGCTCTTTCCCACTTCTTTTCCTTTTATTATATATGTTTATTATATATGTTTTAGTCATGCTGTTTCTCCCCACATAATGCCATGTCCTTCCACTAATTTTACCTAAATCCTACTTATCCTACCTTCTCCATAGAGTCTTCCCTGGAAGTTCAAATTAAGCTACCCTTCTCACTTTTGAATTCAGATTGTATTTCTGTCTTTGTTGTTAGCGATGTTAGTGCTGTTTGTTGTACTGCTTCCTCTTCTCTTGAATATTTAATTCTTATTTTGTTACTTCCTGTACTTATATCTCTTCTTTCCAAAGAGATTAAAATCTTCCAAGAACAGGAAGAATGACCTACCTTATTCTAGCTCAAATAACATCTAGCGTAGTATTTTGCACTTACCAGATGTTTAACAAATGTACAGTGCAGTGTTAATTTACTAGCATGCTTAAGCGAATAAGGGTACTTTGGAAAGCAGGGGAAATTTTTAAATGTTTAATTGATACCTATTAATAATATAAGATGGGAGAATTAACCTCAATATTTGTGAAATGAAGAATGGTTCACAAAAACATGATATTTGTTTATAATTTCCTTACACTGAATAGTAAGCCATTAGATAGCAGTTTAGTTTACATATAGTCAGGGATATAGCACAATTACTAGAAACCCCTTTAGGTTAATATTAATCTGGATTGTCTCATAGCCTAAAGTAAGATAACATTTTTGTTTTCAGTCATTTTATTCTGCTGTCTATTCAGGTACTCAGTGGTTTCTGAATAAAGATCTAAGGGCTATCCCCAAACCAACTTTAAAACATTATTCTCTGCTTGCTGTTTTGATCACATCCATCCAAAATTGTTATAACCTATTGCCTCCTTATTGTGTAGTTGATAACTCATCAAGTTAACGGTTTTTAATCTTTGATGTAAATACTTACTCCTGAGTACCCTAGACCACCTCCTTTCTCTGATATCCTTTTACATCTCACTCTATTCCTTTACACACAAACCTACTCATTCAATGAAACACATATCTCTTGAGTTCTTATTAGCAGGGTTCNCCAGTGCTTATATAGTTTCCTCCTCCTAACTGTGCTTCCAACACAGCAATGAACTAAATGCCTAAACATTTCATGAACTTTCTGGTTTAAGGTGAAAGAAATCATTTAGTATCAATTAACTCCATTCATGGATCAACCCCTGTCTTTACAATTCTCTATGAAAGCATGTGAATCACTGTTAAAATGCCATGTGCATAATGATTAGGCAAACCATTTTAGAAGTTACACTCTTCTTTTTAGTCTTCTATTAAATGTCTTAGCATGGTTTTCTATGTATATCTAGCGTGTCTTTCAGTATTGTCTGCTTATGATTTACCATGCACTCAGCCAAACTGTTTTATTCCCTATGAGGTAAACATCATTGCTCTTTCCCACTTCTTTTCCTTTTATTATATATGTTTATTATATATGTTTTAGTCATGCTGTTTCTCCCCACATAATGCCATGTCCTTCCACTAATTTTACCTAAATCCTACTTATCCTACCTTCTCCATAGAGTCTTCCCTGGAAGTTCAAATTAAGCTACCCTTCTCACTTTTGAATTCAGATTGTATTTCTGTCTTTGTTGTTAGCGATGTTAGTGCTGTTTGTTGTACTGCTTCCTCTTCTCTTGAATATTTAATTCTTATTTTGTTACTTCCTGTACTTATATCTCTTCTTTCCAAAGAGATTAAAATCTTCCAAGAACAGGAAGAATGACCTACCTTATTCTAGCTCAAATAACATCTAGCGTAGTATTTTGCACTTATCAGATGTTTAACAAATGTACAGTGCAGTGTTAATTTACTAGCATGCTTAAGCGAATAAGGGTACTTTGGAAAGCAGGGGAAATTTTTAAATGTTTAATTGATACCTATTAATAATATAAGATGGGAGAATTAACCTCAATATTTGTGAAATGAAGAATGGTTCACAAAAACATGATATTTGTTTATAATTTCCTTACACTGAATAGTAAGCCATTAGATAGCAGTTTAGTTTACATATAGTCAGGGATATAGCACAATTACTAGAAACCCCTTTAGGTTAATATTAATCTGGATTGTCTCATAGCCTAAAGTAAGATAACATTTTTGTTTTCAGTCATTTTATNTTAGCAGCAGGGTACTGGACTAGCTGTTGCCAGTGAATCTACTGTTATGTCAAAATATTTAGGAATTAATAAAATGTTAATCATTTGATCAAGTTATTCCTCTCCAGGATTCTATCCTTAGGTAACAATCAGAATTAGGCAATAACATTCATGTACAGAGATATTTATTATAGCATTATTTGAAATGTCACAATATTTTCCTTGTTTTGATTGAAAATATTTTATTTTCATAAACAGTAAACAAAAATCAACACTAAAGAATACCGAGAAAGGATATTTTGTGGCAAGAATAAATGGGCACCACATATCGTGATATGGCATAATTTATTAAATAATCTATTCAAGCATATTTATGATTATATACAATATGTCACACGTAATTGAAGGCATTGTTTATGTGGCCGTAAAAAAATAAGCCCCTGCCCATATGAAACTTATATTCTGTGGTGAAAATAAATAAAAAATGTTAAGCAAATAATTATATAGTTATATAGTGCCAGCTAGTGACAAACAGAGTAAGAGGGATTCTGATTTGGGTATTTTTAAGGGTAGTCAAGGAAGATAAGTCAAGTGAATAGTTGGGAAAGGATATTTCAGGCAAAGCAAATATCTAAAGTCTTTATGTTAAAATGTGCTTGGCATTGGATGTATTTGGCATTTAAGATGAACAAATGAATTCAATTCTTTTAGCTATGATCTTTAGAATTGTGTAAGTTTTACTGATCAGCTCCACAGAGATATGGTCTATGCATTTTAGCTAGCTCTTAGGCTTATAATAATTGAGTGCCTAATTTGCAGGTACTCTTTTCTAACTTATTTAAAATTTTTCTCAAAATCAGAATTTCAAATTTATCAAATCTAAAATTTTGATATTCTATCTCCTCCTTTTACTGAAAGCCAAAATGCTAATAATTTTTACTAGAGCTGTATAAATCAGGATTGAAATATAGCCATATGTTGTTCTTTATCCAAAACTTTCTACCACATTCCACTGCCTTTCATGACTATTGAATGTGTGCGTATTTTCATGTTTTCATGAAACAAAAAAGAGGTGTGGACTCCTAAGAGAAGTGTGGAACTTTGTATGTGAGCTTTTGCTACACACACACAAAAATAATAAATTTTAATATACTTAACTAATAATACCTGCTAAACTTAACAAGGACTATCATGTGTTTTTGTTGTTGTTGTTGTTGTTTTTTAAGGATTTTATTTATTTGACAGAGAGGCAGCAAGAGAGGGAACATAAGCAGGGGGAGTGGGAGAGGGAGAAGCAGGCTTCCCACTGAGCAGGGAGCCCGATGGATGCAGGACTCAATCCCAGAACTCTGGGATCATGCCCTGAGCCGAAGGCAGATGCCTAACAACTGAGCCACCCAGGCACCCCAGGACTATCATGTTTAATATGACTTTTAATGCAAATATCTATGATTTATTCCCTAGAAAATTTCAACAGTAATTGGTTACTGCTCACATTCACCTTGAATTTCTCTATTTGGAAAACAAAGCATCTTCTAGCTTTAGGAATATGTCAGTTCTCAGTTTTAACTATATTTAAAACAATATTACTCAGCCATCCAAAAGGATGAATACCTACCATTTGCATCAAGGTGGATGGAACTGGAAGGTATTCTGCCAAGTGAAACAAGTCAGAGAAAGACAATTATCATGTGGTTTCACTCATATGTGGAATATAAGAAGTACCACAGAGGATCATAGGGGAAGGGAGGGAAAACTGAACAGGAAGTCATCAGAGAGGGAAAAAAACCGTGAGAGACTTTTGCCTCTGGGAGACAAACAGGGTTGTGGAAAGGGAGGTGGGTGGAGGAGGATGGGGTAGCTGGTGATGGGCATTGAGGAGGGCACATGATGTAATGAACACTGGGTGTTATATGCAACTAACGAATCATTGAACACTACACCAAAAACTAATGATGTACTGTATGTTGGCTAACTGAATTTAAATTAAAAAAAAAAGGGCACATAATATGATGGGCACTGGCTGTTATATGCAACTGATAAATTATTGAACACTACATCTGAAACTAAGGATGTATTATAAGTTGGTTAATTGAATTTAAATAAATAAAAAGAGAGGGAGAGAAAGAAAGAGAAAGAAAATATTTAACAGGTTTACACTTAACACCTAGATTTACCTACTTCCCACCAGGGAATGGCAACTACTCTTCAATTCTAATCACTCCACTTGGAACTTGTTCTCTCCTGATTATCTTGGGGACCTGAATTTTTTCCTTTGCTAGTAGAAAATTACCTCTTTTTTTCCCAGCGTTTATCGATACCTCTCAAAATCCTTAATTTTTACTGATTCATAAGAAATCTCAGAAATCTGAAGGGTTACCTTTCTCTTACCTGGTGTTCTCATTCTGCCTGGGAGAGCTTACTCTGAAAACTAGCCGTGTGTATAATTTCTGTATACCCAAGTCCCTCTCAACTCCACCTCCTCCTTAAATAATATGTTTCACATTGAAATAATTTGTTTCACTAACAAAATTTCACATTATTACTTTGTGATTAAGAGTAGGGACTTTAAAGTCAGGCATATGCTGAAATACCAGCTTCTTCTATCATTACATGTGTTACTTAATTGTCTAAGCTTTAGATTCTTCACTGTAAAATGGAATGATCATATTTCATACCACATAAGGTTGTGTAAGGCTGCAATATTTTTAAATAAAGTGCTTAAGAAGATATCTGATACATAGTTAACAGAGAAAGCATTGTGATTGTTATTATGATAAATAATTTCCAGATAGCTAGTTCCAGTTTATTTGTAAAAGTACCAGACCCCTTTTTCTTCAAATTATAAATATATATTTCAATGAAATGAAACATGGCTCATTAGAAATGGGGTAACTGGACTTGTGGTTGTGATCACTTTATACTGTATACAGTTGTCAAATTATAATGGTGGCACAACTGAAGCTTATGTTATAGCAATTTTACCTGATTAAATAGAGATACAGAGAATACTTATATATGCAAATATTTCTGTTCTGTTGTATATGTGACCAAACATACATAATTTTTCCTCTTATTAAATGATTTTAGCACAATGAAATATAACACAAAACATTGGTAAAACTATGTGAACACAGCAATTATAATCAGAAGTCCCCTATTTAGTGAAGAGAGTTTAGATTTGAAATCAGTTTTAGGTTTTCTCTGTTGTATGCCTTTTATTAAGTAAGGTATCAAACTTCTCTAAACCTCTGTTACTTCCTCTATAAAATGAGAGTAACACATAAACATATGCATGTTTAGGACAATTAATTTAAGTACTATATTTAAATCAAAATTCATATGCTAGGCATCACACATGTTCCACTCCCCCCCCCACACCTTTATAAAATAGAAGGATTTTATAGAAAACAGAAGAACTTAACAAAGTATACAATTAGAGTCAGGAAGACCTACATACAAAAAGGGGAAAAAACCCACAAATCCAAAATATTACGTTGCAGATATCATAGAATCAATTTAAAACTCAAAAAGACCACTTGGCTTAAATATAATTTATGAGAACTGTATGGTATGGATAACAAACTAATCATATATTATGTCATCAAGGCTGAGGGGAAATATGTTTATCCACTACTGATGAGAGTACAGATAACTTCAATGGAGAATACTTTGGCAATCCACTAAATTTTATAATTCACATACCCTTTGACTCAACAAATTCACATATTTATCCCACAGATACTCTTACATGTGTGAGATGATGTAAATACATGTACAGACAACAACCTAAATAGAGATTTGTTATAGTATGCCCAGGCCATACAATGAAATCCATAATACTTATTTATATTTATAACTGAAAATTTGTATCTTTAGAGGATCTTTCTTCAGTTTCCCCTCCATCCACCCCCTGCCTCTGATCTTTTTGAGTTTTGTTTTAGATTCCACATATAAGTGATATCATACAGTATTTGTCTTTCTCTGACTAATTTCACTTACCATAATGCCCTCAAGGTTTAGCCATGTTGTTACAAATGGCAGGATTTCCTTGTATTTTATGGCTGAATAGCATCCCATTGTATACTTTATGGCTGAATAATATTCCACTGTGTGTGTATTTCACAACTTATTTATCCATTTGTTATTCACTGTACCTGTAGGTTGTTTCCATGTCTTAGCTGTTGTACATAATGCTGCTATGAACATGGGGGCACATGTATTTTTTTGAATTATTATTTCCGCTTCCTTTGGACACATTCCCAGAAATGAAATTGTTGGATCATATGGTATTTCTATTTTTAATTCTTGAGGATTCTCCATACTGTTTTTCACAGTGATGTATCAGTTTCAATTCCAGCTACAGTGCACAAGAGCTCCTTTTTCTTCACATCCTAACCAGCGCTTCTTTATCTCTTGTCTTTTTCTTGACATTCAACAGGTATGAAGGAATATCTCATTGGTATCTTATGATACATCACGGTTTTATTTGCATTTCACTAATGACTAATGATGTTCAGCATCTTTTCATGCATCTGTTGGCCATTTATATATCTTTGAAAAAATGTCAGATCTTTTGCTCATTTTTAAATTGGATTATTTGTGGGTTTTTTTGCTACTGATTTGAAAGAATTCTTTATATATTTTAAGTATGAACTCCTTATTGGATGTATGGTTTGCAAAGATTTTCTCCCACTCAGGCAGTTGCCTTTTCATTTTGTTGATGATTTTCTTTGCTGTGCAGGAGCTTTTGGTTTGATGTACTTGTACTTGCTTATTTTTTATTTTGCTGCTCATGCTTTAGATGTTCTATCTGGAAACCATTGCCATGCCCTTTGTCAGGGAGCTTTTTCTCTGTGTTTTCTTGTAGGCGGTTTATGGTTTCAGTTCTTCCATTTGAATCTTTAATCTATATTGAGTTAATTTTTTGTGAGTAATGTAGGATAGGAGTCAAGTTTCATTTTTTTCATATGTAAATATCTAATTTTCCAGCACCATTTATTGAAAAGACCATCTTTTCTTCATTGAGTATTCTTGCCTCCCTTGTCAAACATTAGTTGACTATATATGCTTGGGTTCATATCTGGGCTCTCAATTCTGGTCCACTGATCTATTTGTTTTTATTTTAGTACCACACTGTTTTGATTACTGTAGCTTTATAGTATAGCTTGAAATCAGGCAGTGTGGCGTCTCCCACTTTGTTTTTTTTTTTTTTTCTCATTATTGCTTTGGCTCTTCCAGGTCTTTTGTGGTCCTATTTACATTTTAGGGATTTTTTTTTCTAATTATGTAAAAAAAATGCCATTGTAATCTTGATAGAGATTGCAGAAATCTGTAGGTGTCTTTCGGTAGTATGGACATTTTAACAGTATTCTTGTAATCTGAACATAGGATACCTTTCCATTTATTTGGGACTTTTAAAAAAATCATCAGTGTCTTATAGCTTTCAAAGTGTAAATCTTCACTTCTTTGGTTAAATGTATTCCTAAGTATTTTATTCTTTTTGATGCTATTGCAAATGAGATCATTTTATTTCTTTCTTTTTAGGATAATTCATTGTTAGTGTCTACAGGACCCCTGGGTGGCTCAGTTGGTTAAGTGTCTGCCCTTGGCTTGGGTCACGATCCCAGGATCCTGGCATAGAGTCCCATATAAGGCTCCTTACTTAGTGGGGAACGTGCTTCTCCCTCTGCCTGCCACTCCCCTGCTTGTGAGCTCTTTCACCCTCTGACAAATAAATAAAATCTAAAAAAAAATTGTTAATGTCTAGAAATACAAGTGGTTTTTTGTATATTAGTTTTGTATCCTTCAATCTTACTAAATTTGTTGACCAGATCCAAAAGCTTTTTGGTGGATCTATGTATAATATCTTGACATCTTCAAATAGAGACAATTTTACTTTTTTCTTTTCAATTTGGATGTCTTTTGTTTCTTTTTCCTTCTTGATTGCTTTGGCAAGGATTTCCAGTACTATGTTGAATGGCAGTGATGAGAGTGGGCATCCTTGTCTTATTCCTAATCTTAGAGGAAAAGTTTTCAATCTTTCACCATTGAGCAGGATGTTGTGGGCTGGAGTAGCAGCTATGGGATTATCATATATTGCCTTTATTATATTGAGGTATTTCCCTTCTATATCTAATTTGTTAAGAGTTTTTATTATGAATAGATGTTGGATTTTATCAAATTTTTTTCCTGCATCTAAGATAATCATGACTTTTTTTTCATTCTATTAAGTTGATGTATGACATTGATTTGCATGTGTTGAGCTATACTTGCTTCCCAGGTATAAATCCCATTTGATCATGGTGAATGATCCTGTCACTGTGCTGCAGAATTTGGGTTGTTAGCATTATATGAAGAATATTTGCATCTGTATTTATCAGATATATAACAGCCTGTAGTTTTTCCTGGTAGGGTCCTTTTCTGGCTTTGGTATGCACAATACTGGCATTGTAAAATGAGTTTGGAAGACTTTTCTCTAACTTGACTTTTTTTTTTTTAATATTTGAGAAATGTTGTTGTTAATTCTTCTGTAAATGTTCAGTAAAATTCACCAGTGAAGCCATCTGGTCCTGGACTTCTCTTTGAGAGAATTTCAATTACCGATTCAATTGCCTTACTAGTAATTAATCCATTCAGACTACCCATTTCTTCCTGATTCAGTCTTAGTTGTTTATATGTTCTAAGAATTTTTAAATTTATTCTAAATTTGTCCAGTTTGTTGGCATATAGTTCATAGTAACTTCTTATGATCCTTTGTATTTCTGTGGTATCCATTGTCATGTCTCTCTTTTTCATTTATGATTTTGTTTATTTGGATCCTCTTTTTTCCTTGGATAGTCTAACTAAAAGTTTGTCGATTTTGTTTATCATTTCAAAGAACCAACTCTTATTTTGGTTAATCTTTTCTGTTGTTCTTCTGTTCTCTATTTCATTTATTTCTTCTCTAATTTTATTTTTTCCTTCCTTCTAACTTTGGGCTCAGTTTTTTTCTTTTCCTAGTTCTTTAAGGTATAGAGTTAGATTATTCCTTTGGGTTCTTCGTCTTTAAGATTTTATTTATTTATGAGACACGGGGTGGGGGAAGAGGAAGGGCAGAGGGAGAGGAAGAAGCAGACTCCTCACTGAGCAGGGAGCCCAACACAGGGCCTGATTCCTGGTCTNCCTGATTCCTGGTCCCTGAGATCATGACCTGAGCCAAAGCAGATGTTTAACCCATTGAGCCACCTTGGTGCCCCAGAGTTCTTTCTTCTTAATATAGGTATTTATTGCTATGAGCTTCCCTCTTAGAACTGCTTTTGTTGCATCCCATAAGTTTTGGTACACTGTATTTTCATTTTGTTTGTCTCAAGATAATTTTTATTTCCTTTTTGATTTCTTCTTTGATTCATTTTTTGTTCAGGAGAGTATTGTTTAATTTCCATATATTCATAAATTTTTCAGTTTTCCTCTTGGTTTCTAGTTTCATAACACTATAGTCAGAGAAAATAGCTTGCTATGATTCAATCTTCTGGAATTTGCTAAGAGTAGTTTTGTGGCCCAACATATGGTCTATCCTAGAAAATATTCCATGTGCAAGGGAAAACAATGTGGGGGGGCTTGGGTAGCTCTCTCCATTAAGCATCTGCCTTTGGCTCAGGTCATGATTCCAGGATCCTGGGATAGAGACCCCATCGGGCTCCTTGCTCAGTGTGAAGCCTGCTTTTCCCTCTCCCTCTGCCTGCTGCTCCCACTGCTTGTGCTCTCTCTCTCTGTCAAATAAATAAATAAAATCTTAAAAAAAGAAAAGAATGTGTATTCTACTGTTGTTGATAGAATATGGTATATATGTCTGTTAAGTTCATTTCCTCTATACTGTAGTTCAAATCTCTTCCCCTTATTGATTCTATCTGGATGGTTCATCCACTGTTGAGAATGGGGTATTAAAATCCCCTACCATGATTGTATTGCTTTTTATTTCTCCTTTTTCCTCTTTCGCTTTGTGTATTTAGGTGCTCCAATGTTGAACATATGAATGTTTACAATTATTGTATCTTCTGGATGGATTGATTCCTTTATTATTATATAATTATCTTCTTTGTCTCTTTTTACTGTTTTTAGTTGGAAGTCTGTTTTGTCTGATGGAAGTATAGTTATCCCTGCTTTTCTGGGTTTACCATCTGCTTGAAATATCTTTTTCTATCCTTCACTTTTAGCCTGTGTGTCTTTAAGGCTAAAGTGAATCTCTTCTAAGCAGCATGTCATTAGATCTTGTTTTTTTGTTTTATTTTTTAATACATTAAGCCACTTATGTCTTTTGGGAAACTTAATCTGTTTATGTTTAAAGTAATAATTGATAAGTAAGGATTTACTTTTTTATTTTTTTATTCTGGTTGTTTTACAGATCCATTGTTCTTTATTTATTATCCTGCTGTCTTTTTCTATGTTGATGTCTTTTGGTATCTGTATGCTTTGATTTCTTTGGTATCAGTATGCTTTAACAGTATGTTCTTTGGTGTAATCCCTACAGGTTTTTCATGTGTGATTACCATGGGGCTTGCATAAAATACGTTAAAATTATAAAGTCCTATTTTAAACTAATAGCAATAAATAAAATTCCTGAGCTATATATTTTTGAACATTTTATTTATTTGAGAGAGAGAGCATGAGAGAGAGGGATCATGAGCAGTGCCAAGGGGTAGATGGGAAGCAGACTCCCAGGGAGTCTGCTTCAGGACTTGATCCCAGGACCCTGGATCATGACCTGAGCAGAAGGCAGTTGTTTAACCAGCTGATCCACCCAGGCACCCCTGAGCTACATTTCTAATTCTCCCTCCCCCTCACATTTTAGATTATTAATGTTCCAATTTATATATTTTTATTTTTGTAACTAATAACAGATTAGTGTAGCTATGGTTATTTTTATTACATTTAACTTTTAAACTAGAGTTGTAAGTGAATTACATACCACTACTTCCATATTATAGAATCTAACTTTGTCTATATATTTACAATTACCAGGGAGTTTTATGTTACCTTTTTGTTTCTATGATATTGATTAGCATCTTTCTATTTCCACTCAAAGACCACCCTTTAGCATTTCTTATAAGGCAGGTCTAGTGGTAACTTCCTCAGGTTTATTTTGTTTGGAAAAACATTCCTCCATTTCTGAAAGACAGCTTTGCCAGGTATAGTATTCTTGCTTCATACTTCTTTTCTTTCAATATTTTTATTATGTCCTAACATTCTCTCCTAACCTGAAAAGTTTCTTTTAAGAAAGCCACCAGTAGTCTTGGGGTGGTCAGGAAGGGGGTTCTCTTGTATGTAACTCTTCTCTTTTCTGTTAATGCTTTCATAATTTTTTATTTGTCTTTGACTTCTGAAAATTTACTTAAAATGTGTTTTGTTGTAGCCCTCTTCAGTTTTAACCTATTTGGGGTCTTTTGGGTCTCTTAGATCTGGATGTTTCTCTCTCTTTGAGATAATTTTAGCTATTATAGCTTTCAATATACTTTCTATCCCTTTCTCGTTCTCCTTTTCTTCTGGAATCCCCATAATGTAAATATTGTTTCTTTTCATTGTGTCCTGTAAGTCCTGTAGGCTTTCTTCACTCGTAGTCTTTTTTTTCTTTTTGTTCCTCTGACTGAATAATTTCAAATGTGCTATTTTCTAAGTTGCTGATTCTTTATTCTGCATGTTTGAGTCTGCTTTGGAAGTTCTCTGTTGAATTTTTCTTTAAAAATATTTCATTTATTTGAGAGGGAGAGACAATGAAAGAGAAAGAGAGAGAGGAGAGGAAGGGAAGGAAGGGGGAGGGAGAGGGAGGAGGGAGAGAGAGAGAGAGAGAGAATGAGCAGGGGGAAGGAGAAGAGAGAGAGAGAGAAGCAGGAGCAGGGAGTCTAATGCAGGGTTCGATCCCAAGATCTTGGGATAATGACCTGAGCTGAAGGCAGACACTTAACTGACTGAGCCACCCAGGCGCCCCATGAAGTTTTCTATTGAATTCTTTAGCTCAGTTGTATTTTTCAGGTCTAGGATTTCTCATTTGTGTATTTCTATTTCTGAGTTGAACTTTTCATTTTGTTCATGCATTTATTCCCTAATTTTGTTTAGTTGTCTATGTGTTCTTTAGTTCACTAAACTTTTTAAAGAGTATTATTCTGAATTTGTTGTTGGACAGTTTGAATCTATTTCTTTAGGGTTAATTATTGAAGCTTTATTAGTTTCATTTGGTGGTGTTATATTTACCCGATTCTTCATAATCCTTGATGCCTTATGTTGGTATCTGTGCATTTGAGTAAGCATTCTCCTCTTGCAGACTTTACAGGTTTACTTTGGCAGACACTGTTTTTCACCAGTCAGCTCAATTTGGGTTTCTTGATATGTTTGCTGGCACCATCCTTGGGCAGGTGGGGACTGCTATTAGGGTCTATTTCAGGTCAGGCAACTGTTTGAGCTCCGAGGTTGAGAGTAGGAGGGATTGTCACTGTCTGATGACTGCTGGCTTGGTTCTATACCCAAGTGAGACTCTATGATGGACTTCATGGTTGCCTGCATTCTCTGTCTTTTAGATAATCAGGACTGGGTACTATACTAAGAAGTAGGTGATTATAAATTAGCTTTCTTTGATCTGATGGGGCAGCAGGACAGGACCAAGGGCCTGCATGCTTCATTGTTGAGTGAACTGAATCAGGCAAAAGTATGCACTAAATGCCCTGGTCAGATGAGGCTACCAGTTTTTCTCTGCATACAGAAAAAAACCACAGGCCATGCTTTCTATTCAAGTGCTACTGTAAATGGTGCTATTTGAAAAGCTACTCAGCTTCCTGTATGCTCTCTTACATTTCTCTGGTCATTTGGGCTATCAGCAGTACTCAGCAATAAGTGGGGCTATGAATTATTTTCCCTGCCTGGGCTTAGCGGGAGAAACAGCTCCAAGGCCAGTAAGACTGTGGTTTTAACTCACATCAACCTATGTCATAAGTTTTCTGGCCTAACAAAGCCACTGGCTTTGATCTGGTNTGGGAGAAACAGCTCCAAGGCCAGTAAGACTCTGTGGTTTTAACTCACATCAACCTATGTCATAAGTTTTCTGGCCTAACAAAGCCACTGGCTTTGATCTGGTAACAATCAGCTTTACCCACCCACTTTTCATCTCAAGCATTGCAAGGTTATGCAGCAGCTGCAAGATGTTCTTGCCAGCTCTCCCTGTCAGATGAGGCTGGAAACCCTGTTCTGCAATAGTTGAAACCATGACTCAGATCCTCTTCCTGGACTTCTTCAGGGATGACCACTTCAGGAAATGCCCAAATTTTCCTGAACAGCCTTTTTAGTTGGAAGGGGTCATGAGCCATCTTGCTATNCCTCCCTGTCAGATGAGGCTGGAAACCCTGTTCTGCAATAGTTGGAACCATGACTCAGATCCTCTTCCTGGACTTCTTCAGGGATGACCCACTTCAGGAAATGCCCAAATTTTCCTGAACAGCCTTTTTAGTTGGAAGGGGTCATGAGCCATCTTGCTATCAGTGGGTGGAGCTATGATTCAGCTCTTTGGCCTAGGTGCAGGCAGACTAGTCTTCAGGACCAGCAAAACTCCTCATTTGAGGACTCAAATCAAGCATACCTTCCTTTGCTGAGTTCCCTGGTCAGATCGTACCACTGACTTTGTTCTGCAGATGTGCAAAGCTGCTGGTTATGACTATTTTGGACTCTGCACATAAGAAAGTGGTGTGCCAAGGTCAAGTGGTCTTTGTTGTAAGCGCTTCCCCCCCTTTTCTGTCACAATCAGATTCCCAGTGGTTGAGTCCCAAAGGTTTCCCTGCAATCCCCATATGGCAAGACCAGGATAGGAGCTCCCACAAAACAGTCCATAACACTGTAGGGTGAGAACGGATGTCATCCTGGGCTCTCTTTTCCCACTGGAACAACTGCAGACTCAGAGGAAACCTCTTCATGATGTGCTGTGCCAGCCTGAGGCAGAGGCAAGGCAGTCATCGATAGCTGTTCCTTTTACTTTCCTAATGCAGTCTGTCTTGGTCTCTGTAGTGCAGGTGGCTGCTTCTGCCTGACCCCTGTGTTCAAGGATTCTCAGTGGTGCCTTTCCATAGATAATTGTTAGTTCATTTTGTGAAGGGGAGTGAGGTCAAAAATGACCTATATTTTTATCTTTTGAAGTTTGTGTATTTGTTGTGTATTATACATTCAAAAGCTATAATGAATTTTTTAGATCATGCAGTTTATTTTGGTAACAAGGACTTTAACCTGCATTCTCTTAGACTTTCACTCAGTTCATTAGCATAGTAAGCACTCTAGGATTCATCTAAAAATAATCATGGTATACTCTCTGTACCAAACATCATACTAGACCCTGGGTTTATATGCATGTGCAACACAGCACACCACCATTTACAGAGAGTTTATTATTCATCTGGGAAAACAAATCATAATCAAATATATAAATATTTTAAACTTTGTTTTATGTAACATTTTTCAATATTATTTAATGGTATAACTTGTTTTTCATGTATATCACTTTTAACAGCATTTGGAATATGCTCTAATAAATACTATGCTATTATACTCTTTAACTGAAATGTCTTTCACAAAGAAAAAATAGAACAGCAAAAGAAACAGAAGAAAATAGGCTTAATATATGCTTAACATCCACTCCCTGAAAAATGAAGAAATTTTAACTTCAGATGACTTGTTCAACCCAAGACCCAGCTCTTCATTGATACTATATAGAATTAAGACTGAACGAGATTATTATGCACATTACTGAGTAAATGGCTAATAATTATGAGCTATTGTTATATTTATTAACATATCCTTGAGTAAAAGATACAGATAAATCTAAATGCATAATATAAAACATGGTGTTGGAGTCTAAGATATATATACCTCAGGAAAGAGTGTTACACAGGCATACCAGTTAACTTTTACTAGTTAATGGTAAAAGGTAATAACAGACACTGTGATTGGATTAATCAATCCCTATTCACAGTCCCTTTTTCTGTGGCCACCATTTAGTGAAATACATTGACAAGTGGCCACATAACCCAATTTTGGCTAGGGCAGTAATAATTGGAATTGCTGAATAGAGCTTCCAGGAAGCCTTCTTAAAAGAGAAAGTTGGCAGAAATGCCTCTTTTGTCCTTCACCATTTCTTCTTCTCTTTCCAGCATATATAATTAAGCACAAGGGCAATCTNGACACTGTTTTTCACCAGTCAGCTCAATTTGGGTTTCTTGATATGTTTGCTGGCACCATCCTTGGGCAGGTGGGGACTGCTATTAGGGTCTATTTCAGGTCAGGCAACTGTTTGAGCTCCGAGGTTGAGAGTAGGAGGGATTGTCACTGTCTGATGACTGCTGGCTTGGTTCTATACCCAAGTGAGACTCTATGATGGACTTCATGGTTGCCTGCATTCTCTGTCTTTTAGATAATCAGGACTGGGTACTATACTAAGAAGTAGGTGATTATAAATTAGCTTTCTTTGATCTGATGGGGCAGCAGGACAGGACCAAGGGTCTGCATGCTTCATTGTTGAGTGAACTGAATCAGGCAAAAGTATGCACTAAATGCCCTGGTCAGATGAGGCTACCAGTTTTTCTCTGCATACAGAAAAAAAACACAGGCCATGCTTTCTATTCAAGTGCTACTGTAAATGGTGCTATTTGAAAAGCTACTCAGCTTCCTGTATGCTCTCTTACATTTCTCTGGTCATTTGGGCTATCAGCAGTACTCAGCAATAAGTGGGGCTATGAATTATTTTCCCTGCCTGGGCTTAGCGGGAGAAACAGCTCCAAGGCCAGTAAGACTGTGGTTTTAACTCACATCAACCTATGTCATAAGTTTTCTGGCCTAACAAAGCCACTGGCTTTGATCTGGTAACAATCAGCTTTACCCACCCACTTTTCATCTCAAGCATTGCAAGGTTATGCAGCAGCTGCAAGATGTTCTTGCCAGCCCTCCCTGTCAGATGAGGCTGGAAACCCTGTTCTGCAATAGTTGGAACCATGACTCAGATCCTCTTCCTGGACTTCTTCAGGGATGACCCACTTCAGGAAATGCCCAAATTTTCCTGAACAGCCTTTTTAGTTGGAAGGGGTCATGAGCCATCTTGCTATCAGTGGGTGGAGCTATGATTCAGCTCTTTGGCCTAGGTGCAGGCAGACTAGTCTTCAGGACCAGCAAAACTCCTCATTTGAGGACTCAAATCAAGCATACCTTCCTTTGCTGAGTTCCCTGGTCAGATCGTACCACTGACTTTGTTCTGCAGATGTGCAAAGCTGCTGGTTATGACTATTTTGGACTCTGCACATAAGAAAGTGGTGTGCCAAGGTCAAGTGGTCTTTGTTGTAAGCGCTTCCCCCCCTTTTCTGTCACAATCAGATTCCCAGTGGTTGAGTCCCAAAGGTTTCCCTGCAATCCCCATATGGCAAGACCAGGATAGGAGCTCCCACAAAACAGTCCATAACACTGTAGGGTGAGAACGGATGTCATCCTGGGCTCTCTTTTCCCACTGGAACAACTGCAGACTCAGAGGAAACCTCTTCATGATGTGCTGTGCCAGCCTGAGGCAGAGGCAAGGCAGTCATCGATAGCTGTTCCTTTTACTTTCCTAATGCAGTCTGTCTTGGTCTCTGTAGTGCAGGTGGCTGCTTCTGCCTGACCCCTGTGTTCAAGGATTCTCAGTGGTGCCTTTCCATAGATAATTGTTAGTTCATTTTGTGAAGGGGAGTGAGTCAAAAATGACCTATATTTTTATCTTTTGAAGTTTGTGTATTTGTTGTGTATTATACATTCAAAAGCTATAATGAATTTTTTAGATCATGCAGTTTATTTTGGTAACAAGGACTTTAACCTGCATTCTCTTAGACTTTCACTCAGTTCATTAGCATAGTAAGCACTCTAGGATTCATCTAAAAATAATCATGGTATACTCTCTGTACCAAACATCATACTAGACCCTGGGTTTATATGCATGTGCAACACAGCACACCACCATTTACAGAGAGTTTATTATTCATCTGGGAAAACAAATCATAATCAAATATATAAATATTTTAAACTTTGTTTTATGTAACATTTTTCAATATTATTTAATGGTATAACTTGTTTTTCATGTATATCACTTTTAACAGCATTTGGAATATGCTCTAATAAATACTATGCTATTATACTCTTTAACTGAAATGTCTTTCACAAAGAAAAAATAGAACAGCAAAAGAAACAGAAGAAAATAGGCTTAATATATGCTTAACATCCACTCCCTGAAAAATGAAGAAATTTTAACTTCAGATGACTTGTTCAACCCAAGACCCAGCTCTTCATTGATACTATATAGAATTAAGACTGAACGAGATTATTATGCACATTACTGAGTAAATGGCTAATAATTATGAGCTATTGTTATATTTATTAACATATCCTTGAGTAAAAGATACAGATAAATCTAAATGCATAATATAAAACATGGTGTTGGAGTCTAAGATATATATACCTCAGGAAAGAGTGTTACACAGGCATACCAGTTAACTTTTACTAGTTAATGGTAAAAGGTAATAACAGACACTGTGATTGGATTAATCAATCCCTATTCACAGTCCCTTTTTCTGTGGACACCATTTAGTGAAATACATTGACAAGTGGCCACATAACCCAATTTTGGCTAGGGCAGTAATAATTGGAATTGCTGAATAGAGCTTCCAGGAAGCCTTCTTAAAAGAGAAAGTTGGCAGAAATGCCTCTTTTGTCCTTCACCATTTCTTCTTCTCTTTCCAGCATATATAATTAAGCACAAGGGCAATCTTGAAACTTCAAGGAAAACCATATCTAATAAATGGCACACAGAAATATTGAAGAGACTTTGGTTCCTGATGGCATCATTGAGCCAGTACACCAGCTCTGGTCTCTTATCACCAGACATCCTATTAAGTGAGAAAAATAAATCCGTATGTGTTAGTTAGTTCTCTGTTACTTACAACAAAATGCATTCCTGACAAGTAAGAGGGAAAATGGAGACTCTAAGAAAAAAATTTATACAGGCACAAGTTACAGGAAATGCAAGGCTAATATGAAAAATGAAAATAAACATAGCTATAACCTAATCAATCATGATAAAAACCACAATCTTATCATAAAACATAAGTGAACATAATACTCCTTATGCATAATATGTAAACCTTGGCTTAGGAAGAAGAGTGGTTTTATTGAATTTTCCATTTTTGGATCAAAAATATGCCATTCACTTTTGCCAAGTTTGTTTTTTTAATATCAATCCCATGAACAGATTCCTAGGCATTATATCTTACCTACTGAAAGAATACCAAGTGATTGCTCAAAGAGTATTATTCTGCTCCCCGAGACTGCAGGTTCCTGGGACACAACACAACTGGGATTTATTGATTTAGAAAACACACACTTATTGAATAGCTATTGTATAAAGCACTTTGTTGAGTGCTGGAAAAGAAAATTCAGAGATGATTAATTTATCATAACCATGTATATAATTTAGACTTCAGTCCATTACGAGAGCTGGATATTTTCAGAAATTATATACAAACATGATGTAAGGGAGGTCAGGGTACTGAATGAAGTGGTGGCTCATTTTTAATTATTCTAGCTTTAGGAGAGATGGTAGAAGTCCAACCAGGTCAGTGGTGCTGCTTTTCAATCCCAGAATCAGTGGCACCAAGAAAGGATATTTCCAAATACACCTCTTCCACATGCCCCCCCCACCACTAGCTAGAAAGACTTTTGGGGGGGTGGGAAGTGAGGATTGGACTTGAAGTCCTTGGAAGTGTCTTCTAGTTCTCTTTACCTGTATCAGCCTTCTCTAAATTACAAGGGAGCCATTGTTCACTCCACCAAGCAGTGTCCTCAGAGGAAAAATTTTCTTTTTCCCCACCTGAGAAACAGTCTTTTAAAACACAGGAATATTTTCATCTTTCATTCTATCTTCTCTGTACTAATTAATACTTACCCTCAATGTTTTTGTAGAATTCTTCAAACCCAGTGGCTAAAATGAAACGTGTCCCTCCCTGCAGTTCTCTGTGTGGAAGGCAACTATCTCATTCTCCATATATTTAAGGTTTTAGACATGGAACATGCATTTCTCTACCTATTTTAAACCTTCAGTTTTTCATCTGCAAGTAGCGCTTTCCACCACCACCTTTGGCGTTTATGCCTACTTACTTTACCTACCTTTATTGCTTCTTTCTCAGTGGGACCATGGCATTGGTCTTACAGTCCTCATCTTTACTGTCGTGGCAGCTTTGGTAGAAGGGGGATAAATGGTGCTTCAGAATCTACATAAAGGACCACCCAACATCTTAGACAACAATTGCTTGAATGTTCTTCCTGCCCCCCCACCCTCTTTTAACTTTTACTTAACAATTTATTCTCCAGAGAGCGTCAAATCACAGACTCCTCTAAATCTGAAACTTTAAACCCTGACATGCCATTTTTGTACTATATCCCAAATACCTATAGGCTTTCATGCTATATTGCCTATAAATGGGTTTTTCAGTGTCATTCATCTCTACACTTTCTTGAATGCTATCTCTCCTTAGTGTTTAGTAATCCTTCAACCTCACTGGTATTCCAGTATATTAAAGTTATACACCCAACCAAAGACACATTATTGAAATTACTTTCTAGTTCTAACCAATAGTCTCAACATTCTTAGTGACTTATCTTTTTTCTAATCTTAGCTCACTATAACATAATTTCTGAACTCTCTATTTCTAAACATGGACTGTTCAGACCTACTGGGGAAAAAATGTATATTGCATAGTACTAAAGTATGTTAGTAACTACCCACCCCCAAGACACTTATCAGTAGCCTTTCTGAATTTCTGAGTAGTTACTTTCTCATTCCTCATAGATATTCCAAAAATAATTTTTAAAATTTCCTAATATTCCTAATTTGTGCTAACCCCAAACTTTTCTCTATTAGAAGACCTTGCCTCCTACTCTGAGAGAAAATTGAAGTAATCAGTATTGACCTCTTCTATTTAACCAACTGCAAACCTATTACCTGCATGCACCCTATTTCCTTACCTCCAGTCTCAAGGAAAAAAAAATCTATCTCCTACGTGACACTAACCCAAAGGTTACTTAGAGGTTCTTAAAATTTAATACGCTTCTGAAGTACCTGAGGATCCTGTTGAATGCAGATTCTGATTCAGTCGGTCTGGAATAGAGCCTGTAGTTCTAAAAATACAGAGCAGCATTCGTGCTCTTGGCCCACAAATTACAATATTAATATCCTCAACTACCATACCCTCTCTTCTCCTCTGAGACCTTGGTCTATCAATTATATCTTCCCTATCTTCTGCAGTTTCAAGATATTTCTGTACACTAGATGCTTAAACTATGCAAATATGTCTTTTTTAAATGAAAGACAAGGAAAACAATGCCACCTCTCAACATTTATGATATTCTACTTACCACACAAGTCCTTGCCTTATCTTCTTTTTTATTTAAGTTCAATTAGCTACCACACAGCACATCATTAGTTTCAGATGTAGTGTTCAACAATTCATCAGTTGCATATAATACCCAGTGTTCATCATATCCTGTGCCCTCCTTAATGTCCATCACCCAATTACCCCATCCCTCCACCCACCTCCCCTCCAGCAACCCTCAGTTTGTTTCCTATAGTTAAAAGTCTCGCATGGTTTTTCTCCCTCTGATGACTTCCCCTTCAGTTTTCCCTCCTTACCCTCTGATCCTCTGTGCTGTTTCTTATATTCCACATATGAGTGAAACCATATGATAATAATTGTCTTTCTCTGATTGACTTATTTTGCTCAACATAATGCCCTCCAGTTCCATCAATATTGATGTGAATGATAAGTATTCATCCTTTCTGATGGCTGAGTAATATTCCATTATATATACATACCACATCGGACATCTCGGCTCTTTCCACAGTTTGGCTATTGTGGACATTGCTGCTATGAACCTTGGGATGCAGGTGCCCCTTCACATCACTACATTTGTATTTTGGGGGTAAATACCCAGTAGTGCAATTGCTGGGTCATAGAGTAGTTCTATTTTTAACATTTTGAGGAACCTCCACACTGTTTCCCAGAGAGGCTGTACCAGCTTGCATTCCCACCAATGGTGTAAGAGGATTCCCCTTTCTCCACATCCTCTCCAATATTTGTTGTTTCCTGTCTTGTCAATTTTAGCCATTCTGACTGGTGTGAGGTGGTATCTCATTGTGATTTTTGATTTGTATTTCCTTGATCCCAAGTGATATAGAACATTTTCTCATGTGTGTGTTGGACATTTGTACATCTTTGGAGAAATATCTGTTCATGTCTTCTGCCCATTTCTTAACTGGATTATTTTTTTTTGGGTGATGAGTTTGATAAGTTCTTTATAGATCTTGGATACTAGCCCTCTATCTAATATGTCCTTTGCAAATATCTTCTCCCATTCTGTAAGTTGCCTTTTTGTTTCATTGACTGTTTACTTTGATGTGCGGAAGCTTTTTATCTTGATGCTACGTGGAAAATTTTAGTGTACAATACTGACAGTACCTCTTAATGCCCCATGTATACTTCACCATCTGCAATGTGATGTCTGTCCCCTTTTCATGAAATATACTCTGTCAAAGATAACCAATGATGTGCCTAACCCAAGGGTATATTTTCTGCCCTTTACTTGACAAGTGCAACATTTAACACTGTGGTCTCTCTTTGTTTATATACTATTAAATAATTTCTTCCAGATTTTTCTACTTCCTCCAGTCTCTTACTGTGACCATCATAGTCCCTTCTTTCTGGTTGTGCCTTCTCTGTCTTGTCCTGCATCATTAGCTCCTTAAATGTTTGTATTTTCTCAAGTACATCCTGATACCTAGTATCTTTTCACCCTAAATATTATCCATCAATTAGCTCATTTGAACCTACAGCTTCAGTTACCCTGCATATAGTACTTACTTTCAGTTTAAACATTCCCCATAGACTTTGATTTATTGAATTTTTTCAACACGATGTCCACAAGACACATCAAACCAATGATGTTCCAAACTTAGCTTACCATTTTCTCCCTTAAACTTGTTCCCCCCCCCTTATATTCCTAATGATTCATGTTACCATCTATCCCAATAAGGGCTGACTTATCCAAAATGACAATAGGAACAGTGCCTAGGGCCCATAATACTTTAAAAATCTGAAGAAAGCAATGAACTTTTAGGTCAAAGAAAGTGTTTTAATAGGTAATATTAACATAATATCTAAGCCAACATTGTCATAAAACAAATTTTTAACCCCCTACTCAGAAAGTGGCCCATGCAAGCAAAAGTACCTGGAACCCAGAAAAGTCATAATGTAAATCCAATCCTAGTCTCCCAACCAGTCTGTTCTGGGCACCACTTTGTTTCATTTCTCACATTCAGTCACTGAGTGTTTATATCATTTTGGAGACCTTGTCTTCTGGTTCTTTTGTAGGCTGCTGATGATTCTGCTTCCTATCTTGTCCTCATGACACTACATTGCATAGTTATTTCTCTAAAATGAAATGCTGATTATCATTCTGTTTAAAAATCCTGTAGTGCTTTGAGCCTCCCATAGAGAAAGGATTGAATGCTCTTTCTTTGATGATCTGTGCTTTGCAGATCTTGCTAGTTTCATTTCCTCTTATTTATCCAGTGCTCTCTCTAGGCTAAATTACTGGCGGTTCTTTTTGCCTGATATTCTCTTTATATCTGCAGGTAGTTGCTTCTGACTGGGAAAAGCACTTCTCCCTAGTTAGCAGAATAAGTTCCTATTCACCTTAAAAGCCTCCCCATCTCCACAAAAACATAGTAAATATATGTAATTGCTTACATAGTAATCCCTCCATAGTAAGTACACAATTCAGAAACACAAAACTTACCACATGCATTTGTATCTTTTTCTTTTTCCCTTTTGTGTCTTGCTTTAGACTGTGAGCCCCTGGAAGGTAGGAATTTTTTCTTCTCAATCCATATGTCCTCTGTACCTGGAATAGATAGGCATTCAGCAAACATATGTTGGATGATTGAATAAATGAATGAACTACTGAATGTATACTTTAGATATCCATTTCATTAAAAGTGCAAATAGAGGGGCGCCTGGGTGGCACAGCGGTTAAGCTTCTGCCTTCGGCTCAGGGCGTGATCCCGGCGTTATGGGATTGAGCCCCACATCAGGCTCCTCTGCTATGAGCCTGCTTCTTCCTCTCCCACTCCCCCTGCTTGTGTTCCCTCTCTCGCTGGCTGTCTCTATCTCTGTCAAATAAATAAATAAAATCTTAAAAAAAAAAAAGACTAGTGTTTAAAAAAAAAAAGTGCAAATAGAAGCAACCATACTTAAAAGTGACATTCTTTCAGCCCAAATCCCATATCCATTTCTGATTATCTAGTCTCTCTACCTCTGAATAATCAAAAGCAACATATAAATAATTTTATAGAAAGGTAGAACTCTTAATTATCAAATATATTTATGGCCTATTCCAATGCATGCAACACATGATCTTATGCAATACTAACACAAAATATAAACTCAGAAAATATTCATTTACTTAAGAAATTGCATGTTTAAAAGACCTCAAGAATTTCCTCAGCTCTGTCCTACTTTGGTAACCTATTTTTTAAAATGCCCAAAGTCTCAGAGAGATTCAATTCAACATTAAAAAAATCTTCACATAGGTTTGCTGAAATCTGAAATGTGTTTAAACGAAGTGAAATGGGTGATAGAGAAAGCATTGTGAAAATCTTTTTGCTACTTTTCTGTGACCACAAGTGGACATTCTCAGCTAAGGTATTCTTTAATCTGTCTAATATCTACTATAACATAAAAAAGAAAGCATACCATAAACATGTTTCAAATGTCTTCATCAATTTTCTTCACTACAATTTGAGGTTAGTTATTCATGAATTCAACAAATATTTACTTAATAGCTATTATATACCTGACACTTAACTAGTGGTAGCGGAGTTTGCAATTTATCAAACAAAATTCAATACTGATGTGTATTACAGATTGAATGTTCTTGTTCTCTTAAAATTGATATGCTGAAGTCCAACACCCAATGTGACTGTTTTTAGAGTTGGATGTAATTAAGGTTAAATGAGGTCATAAGGATGTGGCCTTGATCCAATAAGATTAGTGTCCTTATAAGAAAAGACAGAAGAGAGCAAATTCTCTCTTTCTGTTACGTGAAGACACACAGTGAAAAGGTGGCCATCTGCAAGCCAAGAAGATAGTCCTTACTATAAAGTGACCCTCCTGGACATTGATCTGGGACTCCTAGCCTCCAAAACAGAAAATAAATTTCCGTTGTTTAAACCACCTGGTATCTGCTACTTTGTTATAGCAGTCTGCAAAGACTAACAAAGTGTGATAAAGGATATGGAAGAGAGGTCTATGAGATGATTTTCAACAGAAGCACCAAGACAATTCAGTGGGAAAAAGTCTTCAACAAAGTAGAATTGAGAAAACTAGATATCAACATGCAAAAGAATGAAATTGGACCCTTAGCTCACATCACTCATAAAAATTAATTCAACGTGAATCAAAGAACTAAGTATAAAAGACAAACTTGAAAACTCTCAGAATAAAACATAAATTTTATAACTCATAGTTGCCTTAAATTAGGCAATAGTTTCTTAGATATAGCAGCAAAATCAACAAAAGAAAAAAAAGTGAATTGGACTATGTAAAATTTAAAATGTTTCCTTCAAAAGACAATATCAAGAAGTAGACAATCACAGAATGGGAAAAAATGTTTGCAAATCATATATCTAATAAAGGTCTAATCAAATATATTAAGAACTCTTAATACTTACCAATATAAAGGCAATCCAATTTAAAAATGGATAAAGGATTTGAGTAAACATTTTTTCAAAGAAGATATATAATTAGCACATAAGCTAATGAAAAGATTATCAATGTCATTAATTTTTAGGGCAATGCAAATCAAAACTGAAAAGAGATATTACTTCATACCCACTAGCATGGCTATCCACAAAAACAAGGATGATCAAACGTGTTAGCGAGGATGGGAAGTAATTGGAACCCTAATACATTTCTGGCAGGATGGTAAAATGATTAAGCAGTTTTGGAAAAGCAGTTTAACGGTTTCTTTGAAAGTTAAACATAAAATTACCACATGGTCTAGCAATTCTATTATTTAAACAAGAAAGTTGAAAACTTATTTCCACACAAAAACTTGTACACAAATGTTCATAGCATTATTCATAATAACTAAAAAGTGAAACTTCATATGATGAGTGGGTAACAAAATGGGTAAATGGGTAAATATGTTTTCATATGTTAGACTATTATTTGGTCATAAAAGGGAATGATGTATTAATACATACTACAACATGAATAAATCTTTAAAACATTATGATATGAGAGAAGCCAGACACAAAAGACCACGTGTTGTAGGATTCTGTTTATGCACAATATCCAGATTAGGCAATAGAAAGAGAAAGTAGATTAATGGTTGTCAAGTGCTAAAGGAAGAGAAGAATGAGGAGGGATTACTAATGATTGTGGAAATTCTTTTTGGGTGATGAAATTGTTCTAGATTTAGATAATGGTGATGGTTGTACAACCTTGTGCAATATACTAAACTGGATATAGTAAAAGTCACTGAAAAAAGCTCACTGAGTTGTACACTTTAAAATGCTGAGTATTATGGTGTGTGTAAAATAGCTTAATTTTTTTATTCCAAAAATGTAATAATGAATAGATGCTTTGTGATCAAAAGTGAGTCAGTCCCTGACCATATTTCAGAGGTCTGTAAAAATTGCCACAAGATGTATAAGTTAAGATCAGAAAGTACATGAGAACTAGCAGAGTGTGATGGAATGGGGGGCAGTGGGAGAAGAGGAAGAAAGAGGGAGAAAGATAGGTAGAAGGTAAGGAGGGAAAGGGAAAAAGGTAGAGAAGAGGTATTAGAGTTGGCATAACATACTATGTGGGGACAACTGGTGAAAAAAGTTAGAAAAGGTAAGTATGCACATAATTATGCAAGGACTTTGTAAACCAAATTATTCTAGACTCTTACAAGAGCAATTAAATGGTATTAAGTCACCTGGCAACTTCCTTGGATTTGGAAAAGAGTAACCCTAGTGATAAGAGTACAGACTCTTTTAGAATGGCACTGCCAAAATTTAGGTGAGAGCAGCGGACTTTGTACTGGGGAAACAACACTAGTACTAGAGAAAAATATTTCAAAAGGTATTAAGAAGACAGGGTCTAAAGAATACTAATTACTAGAGAAAATTTCAATGTTTATGTCAGGTAGGGAAACTATGTATTCTATTTCCAGACTTCAGAATTAATCATTATTCCAAAAAGATTCTTGTAATGGTCTCTAAATTTAACTTACAATTATGAAAAAAATAATTTTATACACATCGCTTCTTTCCCACCTCCTACAATCCAACAAGTCTTTAAAACTCCTGAACTTCAGTTTTAAATGCTCACTAACAAAGGAAGAATAAGTTATTTTTTTAAACCAAAATAAAGGAATACACACATACATAGAAGTATATAACAACATACTGGTAAATGTTAGAGAAATTTTATTCAAAACAGTAATGCAAATCAAACTAATGTATAAATAATTTAACTGTATTGATAATGCTTTTTCTAATGCAGAATTTTTTAATTATGTAAGATTGATTTCAAGGAGGAAATTTAATATCAATTGGCCATGAAATATTGTTAATTAATTTTGAAGGCTTACCATGCTATAGGCCAGATTGCTTCCACCCCACATTCATATGTTGAAGTCCTAACTTTCAGTACCTCAGAATGTGACTGTATTTAAACATAGGTCATTAAAGAGGTAATTAAGTTAAAATGAGGTCATTAGGGTGGGTCCTATTCTAATATGTCAAGCATCCTTATAAGAAGAGGAAATTAAGACACAGACACACATAGAGGAAAAACTATGTGAAAACAAGAAGAAATGGGTATCTATAGTCCAAGGAGAGAAGGCACAGAGGAAACCAACCCTGCCAACTCCTTGATCTTGAACATCTAGTCTCCACGATCATGAGAAAATTTTTGTTAAGCCATGCAACCTATGTTATTTTGTTATGACTGTCCTAGAATACTAACAAAATATATTTTACTTCTTTTGTTGTCTTTTTTTTCCAAATAATTTCACACACACACACACACACACACACACAAACTTAAAATCAAATAATTCCCACATACCATTTATCCAGATCACCCAATTTTAACTATATTAATACATTTGCTTTATCACTAATCTGCATAACTGTACATTTTTTATTTTCCTAAGTCATTTGCGAGTAAATTGTGCACATGGTGCCCTTTTACTCCTAGATACTTCACTATGTATTCACTAAAAAAGATACATTCTTTTACTAATACAGTACAATTACCAAAATCAGCAAATTATCGTTGATAAAAGCTATTAGTTACTCTACAGGTTTTAGTCACATTTGCCTAAACAATACCCATTAGAGCAAAAAATATTTTTTTAAAATTCTATAAAACATAGGTTGTAGGTCTGTCCATTATTGGTGATGTTAAATTTTACCATTTGGTTAAGATGAGTTATATGAGATTTTTCCATTGTAAAGTTACCCGTTTTCCATTTTTACTAAGTATTTTGTGGGGGAGATACTTTAAGACTATGTAGATACCCTACAGGATAAAATTTTGGCCATTGGTTTTGTACATTGGTGATTCTTACCTAATCAGTTATTACTGTGGTATTTATCAAATGGTGTTTTTCTTAATTTCATCATTCTTCATTCAGTGTTTGGAAACCTACTTTAGAGCTTACAGTTCTTCATGCATATGGGACTAGTGGATTCTTATTTTGTAGGCTATATCCATTACTGTCATTATGTTGATGCTCATATTGTCCCAGATTCAACTAGTAGGGGCTACTTTAGGCTGCTTCTGTTTACTTTTTTTCCACATACCCTTCATTCTTTGCACACTTAAACGTTTCAGACCTAGTGCAATATTAGGTTCATCTTGTACATTTCCTGCCCTAGACCTGGAAATAATCATTTCTCCAGAAACCTAGTTCTTTATAGGGGGGCAAATAGAAGTCCTGCACCTGAATTATCCTCCTCTTCAGAGTGTGGAGCCAAAAAATTCCACAAGAAGGGGATGGTCCCATCTCTAAGGATGCAGGGATATGACACAAATTTCAGTCAGAATAATGAATATTCTTGTCATATACACCAGTGCTGCTAGGTTTGAGTCACAAACTGTCACTTATCAAAGACTTTGTTGGTATATTGGGGGATAGGGACATGTGGAATTTTCCAGTTGCAGAGAAAATGTTAAATTGGAGTGGAAGAAACCTGTTATGAGAAGTTATACTCTCTTTGAAAGGGTGAGAAATTCTCCTTCTCCACTCCAAACTAGGATGTGAGTGTGATGCCTAATCTTCCAGGAGATAAAAAGAGGGGTTTTAGTATTATTTAGTATTGTTTTTAATCTTTCTCTCATTCACCACTCAAGGAGAGACTTAGTGGAATATTTCACAAGGATCATATTTTTTTTTCCTACAAGGGCCGTAAAAGAGGGAAATTATTTAATTTCAACACATGACTCCTCAATTGTGATTCTATGTTTGGGAAAATAAGGTATAGGTAGACTGTAAAAGGTCTTGTGAGCCATGACAAAATGTTGACCTAGGATAGTTATGGCTTAAACTTTAAAATATGAAAGATGTAAAGGGGAATTCAGGAATAGCCAGATAGGCAATAATATCCCCAAAATACCAGGACATACTTAGAAAATTATCCCAACGTGATCTCCTTTATTTATTTTTTTAATTTAAATTCAATTAGCTACCACATAGTACATCATTAGTTTCAGATGTTTCAGATGCAGTGTTCAACAATTCATCAGTTGCATATAATACCCAGTGTCCATCACATCCTGTGCCCTCCTTAATGCCCATCACCCAGTCACCCCATCACCCTACCCACCTCCCCTTCAGCAACCCTCAGTTTGTTTTTTCACGGTTAAGGGTCTCTCAAGGTTTTCTTCCTTTCTGATTTCTTTCCATCCAGTTTTCCCTCCCTTCCCTTATGGTTTTTTGCACTGTTTCTTATATTCCACGTATGAGTGAAACCATATGATAATTGTCTTTCTCCGATTGACTTACTTCACTGTGATGTCCTTTAAATACAAATTAGACTTATACAGTGCTAGCTCTCCTTGTCTCCTTCTCATCTGCATGCACATTGAAATAACATGCTCTAAATAATAGAAACAAAACCAGTAGTGTTATGAACAGTATAGCTTTGAACTCAGGGAGATGATCATAAAAGAAATGATGATTCTATAATTCAAGGTTTCCTGTCTGACTGTGGACAATAAATGGCAGTGCCTTGCCCAGTCAGTTGCTGCATTATAAGATGTTGTTTGATGACAGCCAAGGCTGATTGAGATAAAAAAGAAAAAAGTTACCAGGATCAAAACTTCAAATAATACAATGTGCCAGGAAGATATACTGTCACAGTGGATCAAGCAGGCCAGAAGCAGCCAATATAACATGGGCAGTGAATTAGGGCATAAGGCCCTGAGACTGATAAAGCAAGGTTGGTAAGCTGTTTATATTAAAAAAGAAGCTGTTTATATCCAAAAAGAAACAGATGAAACATTTATATTAGGATAATTTGAGGTCAGTTTGATAGAAAAAATATGTGTGAAAGTATAGGCAGAGTGTCAGGAATCCATAAAGAATGCTGCAGCACCCACAGTGAAGAATAGAGAACTATTACCATTCCTAGACCTGAAGAGGTAAGGGAAGAGAAGTTTTCAGGACCTGGAAGCAGAGAATCTTGTGGAGAAGCTAGGACTAACCTAAAGGAATGCAGTCCAAATGATTATGCAAGGAGGTAGCCTGGAGGATATATAACCTGACTTTAAACTCTTTTATCCCTGTTATCTTCTGGGGCTCTCCATCAGTGCAAATCAAATGGAAACCTGAGGGCATGAAGATCTTTTGAGACAGTCTAAACAAAGTTAACAGCTCAGGCAGACAGCAGGGTACACAAGGATAGAGAGCAAATTTGGGAGGGAAAATGAATGATAAGCAGCAGAGCAGGTTTTACTACCCATAAACCACATTAAATAACCAGGGAATCATCTGTCAGTGGGCTGATGGAGTCTCCAAAAGTCTAGGCTCCAGAATATTGCTTCAACAGATCAAGATTTCATCTAGTAATGGTGCTTTCCTGGGTGGTAAGAATAAAAAGAACTTGTCCTTGTTTCTTTTTTCCTCAAACAGAAATGTATTCTAAAAAGTGCATGATTCCATAGCCTTCTTCACAAATATATATAGATCCCTCCTATGGTTTTATCTGTCATTTCAACAAGACTGTTCCATAATATGAATATGTGTTCATGGTCATATATATTTATACCATAGATGGTTGCACTTATTATATGCACATTAGCTATTTTTGTGCTTAGAAGTAAGACAATGAGAAGAAATATGTATAAGTGCTTTGAGATACTTATTAATATTCATAAGGATATACA
Source organism: Ailuropoda melanoleuca (assembly GCF_002007445.2). Classification (NCBI taxonomy): domain Eukaryota; kingdom Metazoa; phylum Chordata; class Mammalia; order Carnivora; family Ursidae; genus Ailuropoda; species Ailuropoda melanoleuca. The sequence continues at coordinate 21,010,842 of NC_048236.1, forward strand.
TTTATGTTATAATCCAGTGTCTAGATAGGTATATGAAACAATTATGGGTTTTTTATATGCCTGAAATTGCTCTTAATGATACATTCTTGTAGGTGGGAGGAAAAACATCTCCATATCTCTAATAAACAAACCCAGAGTTCCTGCTGAGAATATTACCAGGCTTTTGAGATTAACTTTACCTTATTTATTAAGAATGTATATGCTATGTAGTTCAAACATAATGGAAGGAAACTTACAGTAAGATTTAACTTAATACAGAATATGGCCATTTGGGATATAAAACAGAAAAAAAATCATGTAAAGTAAGTAGATAAAATACATACTATTAGGCACCTGAGCTGTGCTTATTGCACTCTGAATTTAATTCTAAACTTGTAAAAATACATATTTAATATTTTAAGATATAAATATGTAACTTATCATATATTCCAAAATACATAAATACAAACTAGGTGAAGGAGGAGCAAATATGCTTTTCATAGAATTTTACTAAAGCAGAAAATTTACCATATGTCTTATTTGTGTTGTAATGGTCAACACTACAGATGATATCTTATTTTCTAAAAGATACAAAAATATTATTCAAATATGTAGCTATGCAAAGGGTTTTTGTGAGGACTAAATTAATGCATGTAAAGATCTTTGATCTGTGCCTGGCACATACTAAATATTCTATAACTCTTAGTACATAATTATAAAAACTAAGGGAATAACTTTAATACCTTAACAAAACATTTAATGATTTGAGAAAATAGGTCCAGTTATTTGATTTCTGGTGATCTATGTTAGTACTAGAACTTACAGACATAAGAAGAACAGATAGTTAATACATCTGTTGAACTCTCTTTCTCTTTGAAATTTCACAAGTCTTGAGCCAACCCTTGGCAGTTTCTAGATTTTAGTCAATTAGTACTGAAATTTTTAAATAGAATTCTAATGTAAAATTTCTGTTGTTGGTTAAAGTGAGACCCATATGCTTTAAATACTAAATGTGAGAAACAAAAAGTTATATATTTGGAAATTATGAGAGTTGTCCTTGAGCCTCATTTATATGGAATGCTAATATGGCAGTAGGACTGCCTAAAAATATAATTCATATTCTCCTTAAAAATGGATTTTAATGTAACGATATTATTTTTATACGTTATATAATGAGATTATTTTATAATACATAGACAAACTGGCTCCCAACCAACTAGAACACCAAAACCCTCCAAATTAAGAAAGACTTGATAAGAGCATATCATTGAATAACATGACTTGTGAATTAATTATTGGGAATTTGAACATTTATAATCAGAAATATGGTTGGGACATTTAAGAGAGAGATACAAAGCTGACAAATGTGAACTAAACCCCTTTGAATTTCCCTTGCCACAAGAAATGGACCTCCATCTTCACTTCCCCAATCATTAAGACTTTCTGCTTCATTATAAAACAATAATAAAGGATTTCACCTGAGGAAGCTGACTCACAAGTGGTTGGTCCCACCAGCACTACACCTTTATTAGCCCTAAGTTCTTAATGAGAATTAGATCCCAACTCAACTTTTTAAAAAGTAATTTTCCAGGCAGAAATGGGCTGTAGAATTTGAATATATATATATATATATAAACATTTCAACTCTGAGCATCTTGAATGGAAATAGATTGTTAGACAAGAAGGATGGAATATGAATTTATAGATATGTGTGCATTTATTTATTAAAAATTGAATATGTTCAGTTGAGCATATAAGAATGGCATTAAAAATCTGTTTAGTAAGAAAATCCAAGCCTCAAGTCAAAGATAGTGTATAGATATGTGACTGAAATGTTTGAATTTCCTGATATACAATAGAGGAAGGAGTCTGAAAACTCAAAAGTGGAAATCCTAAAATGGGTATGTTTCATACATCTTTCTTGACTAAACCCCAATCATATTCCCAAAGAAGGTCTTGAAGGCATTCTTTTCCAGGCATTCTTTTCCATTCTGATGGTCATTCTTGATAAAGGAAACAACCAGCATCCTTAAAATGCTCAATGGTGTTTGCCCTCTTTAGACCAGCAGTGATGGTGGTAGGTTCTGTGATGGAGTTAAATTCTCTGATATCAATGAGATGATGGGATCCAGGAATATTAGATGCTAGAGTGATGATGCTGTCAGCAACAATTATTACAATAAGCCACAGGAATGGAGTAGTAGTCAGAATGTTTTGACCTCTGATATGTGGTGATGACTTTGGAATTGTGGAGTATCTAGCCTTTTTTTTTTTCAAAGTACCCTAGAGGAGGAGTTAAGATGGTGGAGTAGTAGGAGAACCTTATGCTTGTCCCATCCCTTGAACACAGCTAGACAATTGTCAAATCATTCTGAATACCCAGGAAATCAATTTGAGGACTGAGAGAAACTGCACAACCAGAGTGAGAAAAGAGACCATACTGTAGAAGCTAGGAGGTACATAGACATGGGGGAGAGAATAATTACAGGTGCTGCAGAGGGGAGAAGGCCCTGATCATGCAAAGAGGAGAGAGAGAAAGAGAGAGGGATAAAGCAGCACTCAGGGGATTGCATAAGAAAACACTTCCCCAAAACCACTGACTGGGAAAATGAGAGGGGCTGACTATCACATGGTTTTACAAGCAGTGGAACTAAAAATCTGAAGTTTTAGAAGTCCACAACATTGCCAGTGTCAAGCCAGGCAGGCATAGTGGTGCTCCTGTGGAGAAGGAAGGCAGAGGCCCAGGAGTGAACAGCATGTCCTGAGAATCTCTTGGGTCATGCTGGGAGAGAAAGTTTCTTTTCATAGAGTGCTTTTGAGAGAGGTGGCACTGCCTCTCAGGGGACATATGAGCCTGTGGTAGATGCAAAACACCCCCCCCATCTCCAAGGAAGAGAGCTGGCCCATGCCATTTTTCACCTCTCCCATCAGCACAGACAGACATCGGGGAGCAGCACAGTGCACACAGTGGAGGCTTGGGCCACTTACACCAAACCCCCACCACCACTGCACACTACAGGTGTCTTTTTTTACTTACCAGGAAGTGTGATTGAGAGCCAGAGCAGCAGTGGGCACCTCTCCTAGAAGACCAGCACAAACCCCCCACATGTACCAGGTCTACTAATCATAGAGTGCTGTAAAGCTTTAGCTCTAGTGGAAATAGGACCAGGCACAGGCTTTTGTAACACACAAAAGACAAAACCCTAGACAAAAGGCCAAGGTGGAGGAATTTATCCCAAAAGAAAGAACAAGAAGAGGTCATAGCTAGGGAGCTAATCAAAATAGATATAAGTAATATTCCTGAACCAGAATTTAAAACAACAGTCATAAGGGTACTAGTTAGGCTTGAGAAAAACATAGAAGAAATGAGAGAGACCCTTGCCATAGAGATAAAAGACCTAAAAACCAGTCAGGCCAAACAACAACAACAACAACAACAACAACAACAACAAAAACAAAAAACTATAACCAAGATGCAAAACCACATGGATGTAATGACCACAAGGATGGAAGAAGCAGAAGAACAAATAAATGATACAGACGATAAAAAGTATGCAAAATAAGCCAAAGAGGGAAAGAAAAGTATTAGATCATGAGTGTAGACTTAGGGAACTCAGTGACTCATAAAGCATAATAATATTCATATCATAGGAGTCTTTGAGGAAGAAGAGAGGGAAAGGGGGCAGAAGGTTTATTTGAACAAATTAGAGCTGAAAACCTCCCTAATCTGGGGAAAGAAACAGACATCTAACTCCAGGAGGCACAGAGAACTCCCGTCAAAATCAACAAAAGCTAGACAATATCAAGACACATCACAGTAAAATTTATAAATGCAAGGATAAAGAATCCTGAAAGCAGCAAGGGAAAATAAATCCCTAACCTACAAGAGAAGACAAATCAGGCTAAGAGGAGATCTCTTCATAGAAACATAGCAGGCCAGAAGTGAGTGGAATGATATATTCAAAGTGTTAAATGGGAAAAAATATGCAGCCAAGAATGCTTTATCCAGTAAGGCTGTCATTCAGAATATAAGGAGAGGTGAAGAGTTTCCCAGACAAAGACAAACTAAAGGGGTTCATGACCACTAAGCCAGTAATATTAAAGGGGACTCCTTGGGAAAGAAAGACCAAAAGCAGCAAAATCTAGAAGGAACAGAGAAAATCGTATCTGTCAATAATCACTCTGAATGTAAATGGACTAAATCCTCCAGTACAGTATCAGAAAGGATTAAAAAAAAAAAAAAGACCCATCTATATGCTGCTTACAAGAGACTGATTTTAGATTTAAGGATACCTACTAATTGAAAGTGAGGGGATGGAGAACCATCTATCATGCTAATGGGTGTTAAAAGAAAGCCAGGGTAGCCGTACTTATATCTGACAAAATAGATTTTAAACCAAAGACTGTAAGAAGAGATGAAGAAAGGCACTAAATCATAATAAAGGGGTTTATCCAACAAGAAAATCTAACAAGTGTAAATATTTATGCCCCTAAATTGGAAGCACCCAAATATATAAATCAATAATAAACATAAACTCATGGATAATACAAAAATAGTAGGGGATTTTAATATCCTACTTATAGCAATGGAGAGATCNCTCCTCCGCTATGAGCCTGCTTCTTCCTCTCCCACTCCCCCTGCTTGTGTTCCCTCTCTTCGCTGGCTGTCTCTATCTCTGTCAAATAAATAAATAAAATTAAAAAAAAAAAAAAAGAAATGGGCAGAAGACATGAATAGACATTTTTCCAAAGAAGACATCCAGATGGCCAATAGAAACATGAAAAGATGCTCAACATCATTCATGATAAGGGGAAATACAAATCAAAACCACAATGAGGTATTACCTCATACCTGTCAGAATGGCTAAAATTAACAACTTAGGGAAACAATAGATGTTGGCAAGGATGTGGAAAAGGGGAACCGTCTCACACTGTTGGTAGGAATGCAAACTGGTGCAGCCACTCTGGAAAACAGTATTGAGGTTCTTCAAAAAGTTAAAAATGAACTACCCTACAACCCAGCAACTGCACTAGTAGGTATTTATCCAAAGGATACAAAAATACTGATTTGAAGGGGCATATGCTCCCCAATATTTATAGTAGCATTATCAACAGTAGTCAAATTGTGGAAAGGGCCCAAATGTTCATCAACTGATGAATGGATAAGGAGGATGTGGTATATATATACAATGGAATTTTACTCAGCCATAAATAGAATGAATCTTGCCATTTACAATGACATGCATGGAGCAAGAATGTATTATGCTAAGTGAAATAAGTCCACCAAAGAAAGAAAAATACAGTATGATTTCATTCATATGTGGAATTTAAGAAAACAGATGGACATAGGGGAAGGGGGAAAAGAGATGGAAGCAAACCATAAGACCCTCTTTTTTTCTTTAAGATTTTATTTATTTGTTTATTTATTTATTTTAGAGAGAGGGAGCAGGGGGAGGAGCAGAGGGGGAGGGACAAGCCCCAGTGTGGGGCTCCATCTCACAACCCTGAGATCACGACATGAGGTGAAATCAAGAGTTGGGTACTCAACTGACTGAGTCAACCAGGATCCCCAAATGTAAGTCTCTTAACTATAGAGAACAAAGGAGGGTTGCTGGAAGGGAACTGCGTAGGGGATTGGCTAAATAGGTAATGGGTATTAAGGAGGGGACTTGTGTCGAGCACTGGGTGTTATATGTAAATGATGAATCACTAAATTCTACTTCTGAAACCAACTGAAAAAAATGCAAAAAAAAAAAAAAAGTACACTACTAAGGTGCTCAATTTGCTAAACTCCTAAACTGAGAGAGAGCTAGAGACAGATAGATTAAAATGAATGGGAATAGAAATACACACATTTTTCCTAGGTTTTGTGAGTGGGAACTTTTCTTATCACTGTGAGTTTCAAGGCCACTTGCCTAGATATAAGTCTGCTTATAGTCCAAAAGCCCTTTTGAATAAGTATGTGGTAAGAGTAAGGATTTTGAAGAAAAATGATGTACAATGGAAATGACAATTATCAGAGGTTAAAATCCCATTTTATATTTGATCTGTATCAGAAAATATGACCTGCACCTGAAATTTCATTGGACTTCCCTATCCTTCTATATTCTGTATTTAACTTGCAAACTCAGTTGTAGGCTGAGTAGCTAGACAATTGTAAACTTTCTTATACAGACACAGGGCCTACATTCAATTACTTCTCCAGATCGATGACAGTAGAACACGTTCAAATTATTATGAATAATACAACTCCCAAAAAGAATCCAAACTCAGCTTAACTGTACTTGTTCATTTCCCCAGTATCACCAATATCACCAATGAAAATAAAAACACTTATTCTTCTATTGGAAAGAGTAAGAGGTGGAAACACAAGTGCCAATTTTTCAGGGCTTACAAAAAGTATAATGACCTTTGTTACGGGATTAAATAAGAACAATAGGAAAGGGTTACAATCATTATCCGTATAGTTATATCTTCTTTTATACTTAAGATGCAACTTATTTTCTTTCTCCTTGATCATATTTTAAAGTTTGTCTCTTTTATTTTTAATCTTTCTTTTTTTTTTCATTTCTGATACCGATATTGTCCATATGGTATTATATTTAAGAGCTTGAAAACTACTTGTTTGGACTACCACATGTTCAACTTTTATAAATGTTCTGTTTGTTTGGAAAGAATGTGTATCCTCTGTTTTCAGTTATATGAATATGCTTGTAAATAATCTAGAGAGTTAATTTTTTTATTCAGACTTTCTGTATCTTCAGTTATATTGTTACTGAATATGGTTCCCAACAGTTAACTTAAATTCTTACATTGTGATTACGAATGTGTCAATTTTTCTTGTTCTTCTATCACTTTTGCTGCATATGATTTGGAATGATATTACTAAGAGCAATAAGGGTTTTAAATGTCATATCTTCATGAGTTTTTGTTTTATTTTGTTTTGTTTTAAATCATTAGTATCCCTTTTTATCCTTTGGGTGTTTTTCGCATGATTAAATAAATTTTAAAAATCTGTTCAAATTAGTCTAGGGTATCTTATTAAATCTTAGTAATTGCTTTGTTATGATAGTATGTTATATGAATCAATTTTTAAATATAAAACCATTCTTGTATTCCTAGAGTAAACTCAACTGATCCTTGATGACATTTTTAAACTAGTTTTAGCTGCTAATATTTACTTTAGAATATCTATAATCATGCTTGATATTTACTATCAAATAGCCTATAATTTCCCTATCTCATAGTAGCTTTTTTCAATTATACTTATAAAATGAGTTGAAAATACCTCTCATTTTTCTATTTCTAAAATAGTCTCTTTTTAAAAATACTTGATCTTAATGATTTTTAGAACTTGGTTCTAAAACTAAGGATCTAGTGGCTTTCTGGTTGACAGGTAATTGAAAAACAATTTTATTATTAAAATGTATAAACCTATTCACATTTCCTGTTTCTTCTTGATTCTGATTAGTGGTTTTTTTTTTTAAGATTTTATTTATTTGACAGAGAGAGGGAGCGAGAGAGGGAACACAAGCAGGGGGAGTGGGAGAGGAAGAAGCAGGCTTTTAGTGGATTAGCCTGATGTGGGGCTGGATCCAAGAATGCTGGGATCACGCCCTGAGCCGAAGGCAGACGCTTAACGACTGCGCCACCCAGGTGCCCCTGATTCTGATTAGTTAAGTTGTAGCAAATTAGGCAATAGTTTATGTCTAAGTTCTTGAATTTAGTGGCACAAACATTTTTATTTTTATCATTGTGTTTTAAGGTCCTTAATGTTTCTTTGTAGATATGCCCACATTTTTGCTCATTTTTCTAAAGTTTTGTCTTTTATCATTTTGCTTTACCTATGGTTTATTTTGTTATAATTTGAAGGAACTATTTTTTATTCTTAGTCCTCTCAACTCTTTGTTTTCTACTCCTTAATTTCTACTCTTAATCATTTCCTTCTTTCTACTCTCTGTTTATTTTGTAGTTCTTTTTCTATATCTTGACCTTATTTTTATTTAATTATTAGTATTTTTTCAAATATAATCAGGTATGACTATTATGTATGTAAGTCTGCTGTAGCTATCATCCATGAGTGTGTGTGCATGTATGTATACTTTAAAATTTCTATTTTCATTGTAATGCAGCAAAAGATTGAGGTGTTCATGACATAAATTCTTTAAAAGTTCTTGAGGTTTTCTATGGAAACTGCCTAATACATGGGCAAATTTTGTAACTTTTCCCTATAAGTTTATAAAGATTATGTATTATCCATTCTGTCCATTAATGAAAACATATTAATTTTAGAGCAAATGTTCTCTGCCCTTGTTCTTCCATTTCAGTTTCTTAAAAAAAAAGTGCTGAAAAAATCCTTTTGTGATCAAAATTTACCAAATAGTCCCTGTAATTCTATTTGTGAGACTATTATTTTGTATATTTTAGTTTAGCATTCTCATGTTTTATATCAAAGAAAAAAGAAAATTCACAAGTTGCATCATAAGTGTAAAAGAAGACATCACTATAGGGACAATTTTCCCATCCCTTATTCATTGTTCCTATTTTCCATACAGTGTACGTGTTTTTGTTCTTCACTGAATCATCATATAGGGTAACTTTTATCCCTAATATTGCCTTTTATCTTAATTATAATATTGTTTGATAGCTGTATTACTCTACATTGCTTTTAGGTATAATTGATACATTGTCTTTCAATTTCAATATTTTTGTGTACTTGTATTTTAGTTAGGATCCTTATAAATGTTGATTTTATTTCTAGATGAAACCTTATATTCTACTCATGATTTATTGCACGTGAATACATATATACTGCCATATTCGTATTTTTTCCTATAAACTTTGGAATTTCTGTTTCCAAACTTTTTACTCTGCTTTTGTGTTTTCTATTTTATCTTTGGGGATAATGAAGATTTTTAAAATTCAATTATTTCCCAACTATTACTCTGAAAACTGTGTATTTTATTTCTACTCCTTTAGTAGCCATTCTTAGATTTTAAACACATAATTGTTACAACATAGAATAAAGAAAATAATATCTCCATTTTTCATTTAAATAATACAAGAATCTTTTAGTTAATTCTATGAACTATACTGTATTTAGTGAATGTTACATTCCATTGTGGTCCTTGCACTATATCCTCAAATAAGTAATTCTGTTGTTTTATTTTTTATCTTTGTATAGAGTGTGATTTTTTTATTTGTTTTACTTTTTTACTTATATTTACTCTTTTGTCTGTTTCCTTCTTCTTGAATGACATGCATTAGTACTTTTTAATTTGTATTTATTTATTTGTTTGTTTTTTAAGATTTATTTTCAAAAGAGAGCACATGCAATGAAGGGAGGAGCAGAGGGACAAGGAGAGAGAGAATCTCAAGCAGACTCCCTGCTGAGCATGGAGCATGGCCGGGCTCCGTCTCCTGACCCTGAGTTCATGACCTGAGTCAAAATCAATAGACAGTTGCTTAACCAACTGAGCCACCCAGGATCCCTCTGGGTTAGTACATTAGTAGAATATTCATCAGGGATCTGTGAGTGGTAAGCTCTTCCAATCTTTGCCAAAAGAAAAAAAAAGTCTATATTTTTTTTGATATTTTGGATGATAATTAAATTGAGTATCATATTCAGTGTTGACAGTTCCTTTCTCTTAGCTCCTTGAGGACAGTATTCCTTGAGTTCTAGCTTGTACTGTTGCTGGTAATATCAATACAAGTATTATTTCTTTGGTGGTGATCTCTTTTTCTTTTTTAAAGAACTTCACTTTGATTTTGGAGCTCTATGGCTGTACCATATCTCTACTTATGGATTTCCTGACTCACTGCCTTCTTCCCTCCTTCTTTCCTTAACTTTTACCTGTTTGATACTTCTCATTTCTAGATATGATGATTCATGTCTTTTTAAAATCCTGGAAATTTTGGGGGTGCTTGGGTGGCTCAGTCAAGCATCTGACTCTTGGTTTAGGCTCCAGTCATAATCTCAGGGTCCTGAGATTGAGCCCAGAGTCAGGCTCTGTGCTCAGCAGGGGGTTTGACTGTGATTTCTCTCACTCCTTCTCCCTCTGCCCCGCCCCCACACGCATGCATGCATGCCCTCTCTATATATAAAATAAATAAATCTTCAAAAATTAATTAACATCCTGGAAATTTCTAAGTATTGATTCTTTTCTATTATCTCTAATCTTACCCTCTGGAATTCCTGTTAAACGTATGCTGGATCTTTCATTCTACTTTCTATTATTCTTAATGCATCATTCGTATTTTCTATTTCTGTATCTTTTGTAGTGTTTTCTCACTCTTTCAACATAATGTTTAACTTGTTTTACTTGCCTTTCAAAATTTTAATTTATGGAATTTCTATTTCATGTTAATGAATTTTAAGATAATTTTTGTTTTTTCTCCTGGATTTAACTCCTGTTTTTTTAATGTCTAAACATCTTCAACAAATGTATTTGATAATCTTTAATAGTTTTGTTATGTAAAGTTCTTAGACTCAAATAATGCTACTTGTCATGTCTGGTTGTCATTCATGGGAACTTGTTTTCTAGTGTATTTTATAATTTTAAAATATAAAGAAAATTTTAGTAATGGTCTACGGTAAATCTGTTGTAGCTGATATATGTATATATCAGATCTTCTTTATCCATTCATCCACTGATGGATACTTATGTTGTGTCCATATATTCGCTATTATAAATAATGTTGCAATGAACATGATGGTGCATATATATTTTTTCAAGTTAGCATTTTTATTTTCTTTGGATAAATACCAAGAAATGGATTAATGGATCACATAGTAGTTCTGTTTTGAATTTTTTAAGGAAACTCCATACTGTTTTCCATAGTGACAACACCAATTTACATTCCTTCCAACTGTACACATTTGTTTTTTTCTCCACATCTTCACCACCACTTGCTAATTCTTACCTTTTGGGTACCGGCCATTCTGACTGGTTTGAGGAATATCTCACTGTTGTTTTGACTTGCATTTCCCTGATGATTAGTGATGCTGAGCATCTCTTCATGTGTCTGTTGGGCATCTGTAGGTCTTCCTTGGAAAAATGTCTATTCAGGTCCTCTGCCCAATTTTAATTGAATTATTATTTTTGTGGTTTTTGTGTGTTTGTTGGATTATATAAGTTATTTATACATTTAGACTATTAACGCTTGAATAGATATATGGCTTAAAAGATTTACTCCCATTCAATAGGTTGCCTTTTCATTTTATTGATGGCCTCCTTTGCTGTGTAGAAGCTTTTGGTTTGGTATAGTCCCATTTGCTTATTTTTGCTTTTGGAGTCAGATTCAAAAATCTTACCAAGATTGATGTCAAGGAGCTGACCACCTATGTTTTCTTCTATGAGTTTTATGGATTTAGATCTTATATTCACAATTTTAATCCATTTTGATTTAATTTTTGTGTATTTGTAAGATAGTAGCCCAGTTTTCCCAGCACCATTTATTGAAGAGGCTGTCTTATCTCTATTTTATATTTTTTGGCTCCTTTGTCATAAATAAATTAAGCATGTATGAGTGGAAGTATTTCTGGGCTCTCTATTCTGTTCTATTGACCTGAATATCTGTTTTTTATGTTAATACCATACTGTTTTGAATACGATAGCTTTGTAATATAATTTGAAATCAGAGAGGGTGAAACCTCTAGCTTTGTTTTCTTACTCAAGGTTGGTTTCACTATTCTGGGTCTTCTGTGACAAATTTTAGAATTGTTTACTCTATTTCTGTGAAAAAAAATGGCATTAAACTTTTAATAGGGATTGCCTTGAATCTGTAGACTGCTTTGGGTAATATGGGTAATTAAACACTATTAATTCTTCCAATCCATGAGCATGGAATATCTTTCCATTTATTTGTGTTGTCTTCAATTCCCTTCATTGATGTCTCATAGTTTTCAGCATTAGATCTTTCACCTCCTTGATTAAATGTGTTGCTTGATATTTTATTCCTTTTGATGTAATTATAAATGGAATTGTTTTCTTTTTTCTTTCTGATATTTTGTCATTCTTTCATAGAAACAACCAATTTTGTATACTGATTTTGTATCCTGTAACTCTACTGAATTTATTAGGTCTAACAGATGTTTTGTTTCTTTGTGTGGAGTGTTTAAGGTTTTCTATATATAATAAGTCTTCTGCAGATACTAACAGTTTACTTTTTCTTTTCTAGTTGTGATGCCTGTCTTTCTTTCTTTTTTTTTTTTCCTATCTAATTGCTCTGTCAAGGACCTCTAGGGTTTTGTTGAATAAAAGTTGTGGGAGTGGGCAGCCTTGTCTTTTTCCTGATCTTAGTGGAAAAGCTTTTAGCTTTTCACCATTGAGTACAATTTCAGCTTTGGGCCTGTCCTATATGACCTATATTATGTTGAAGTGCATGCCCTCTATAACCACTTTGTTGAAAGTTTTTATCATATGGATATTGAATTTTGACAAGTGCCTTTTATGCATCTATTGAGACAATCAAAAAATTGTCCATTATTTTGTTAATGTCCTGTATCACTTTGATTTGTGGATGTTGAACCAGACTTACTTCCCTAGTTCTTTTAATATGTTGTTGAATTTTTTGCTAATATTTTGAGGATTTTTGCATTTATATTTATCAGGAATATTGCCCNCCCTGTATCACTTTGATTTGTGGATGTTGAACCAGACTTACTTCCCTAGTTCTTTTAATATGTTGTTGAATTTTTTGCTAATATTTTGAGGATTTTTGCATTTATATTTATCAGGAATATTGCCCTGTAATTTTCTTTTCTAATTTGGGTCTTTGGTTTTGGTATGAGGGTAATGCTAGTCTTGTAAAATGAGTTTGGAATTGTTTCTCCCTCATCTATTTTTTTGGAAGATTTTGTAAAGGCTTGGTATTCATTCTTCTTTGAATATTTGATAGAATTAACCAGCGAAGCTGTCTTGTTCTAGATTTTGTTTGCTGGGAGGTTTTTGATTACTGATTCAATCTCCTTACTAGAAACCAACCAATTCATATTTTCTATTTCTTCATTATTCAGTCTTGAAAGATTGTATATTTCTAGGAATTTATCCATTTCTTCTAAGTTTTCTAATTTGTTGGCATATAATTTTTCATAGTAGTCTCTTATTATCCTTTATATTACTATGTTATCAGTTGTAGATCTTTTTTCATTGTTTTTAATTCAGTCCTCTCTTTAAAAATTTTTTATTATTGAAGTAAAGTTGACATACAATGTTATATTAGTATAAAGTGCACAACATAGTTATTTGACAATTCTATACATTACTGAATGTTCACCACAATTAGTAGTTGCCATCTGTCACCATACAACATTATCCAAATATTGACTATATTCCCTATACTGTACTTTTCTTTCCCGTAACTTAGATATTTTATAACTGGAAGTTTGTTCACCTTATTCCCTTTTACCTATTTTCAAACATCTCTCCACTTCCTCCATTCTGGCAACCACCAGTCATTTCTCTGTATTTATGTCTGTTTCTAGTTTTTGTTTGTTCATTCATATGTTCATTTGTATGTTTTTTACATTCTACATACAACTGAAATTATATGGTACTTGTCTTTGATTTATTTCACTTAGCATAATACCCACTAGGTCTATCCATGTTGTCATAAATAGATCATTGCTTTTTATGGCTGAGGAATATTCCAGTGTGTGTGTGTGTGTGTGTGTGTGTGTGTGTGTGCGCAAACAGTATAATTAATATACCACATCTTCTTTATCCATTCATCTATTGATGGACACTTAGGCTGCTTCCATATCTTGGCTTCTTCCCCCATTTACTCTCTTTTTCTTTTGGGACTCCTATAGAGTGAATTCTTTTGTTTGATGGAGTTACTGAGTTCCCTAACTCTATTCTAATTTTGCATAATTCTTATTTCTCTTTTTTGTTCATCTTGATTATTTTCTATTACTCTGTCTTCTAGGTCTTTAATTCATTCCTTTGTTTTTCTAGTCTCCTGTTCTTTCCATCAAGCATGTTTCCTGTCTAACTTTTTAACTCATCATCCCTACTTTGTTCTTTTTTTAACTTTGTGTTAAGGGTCTCACTGATGTGCTCCACTCATTTCCCAAAAGGATATACTTTATCAAGTGTTTTTTTTTAAATGATCATATGATTTTTACCCTTTCTCTTGTTACTGTTATGTATCATGCTGATTGATTAATGAACATTAAATTACCCTTGCATCCCTGGAATAAATCTTACTTGATCATGGTGAATTATTTTTTGAATATATTCTCAGATATGCTTTGCTAAAATTTTATTAAGGATTTTTACATCTGTTTTCACCAACGATATTGGGGGATAAAAGATATTGGCCTGTAATTCATTCATTCATTCTTGCTTGCTTGCTTTCTTGCTTTCTTTCATCTATCTCTCTCTCTATCGTGTAGTGTCTTTATCGAGTTTTGTCATCAGGATAATCCTGGTTTCGTGGAAGGGATTTGAAGCTTTCCTTCCTCTTCTATTTTTTGGGATAATTTGAGAAGAATAGGTATTAACTCTTCTTTAAATGTTTCATAAATTTTCCTGTGAAGCCATCTGTTCCTGGACTTTTGTTTGCTGAAGTTTATTTGTTTTTTGGATTACCAATTCTATTTCATTGCTAATAATAGGTGTATTCAAATCTTCTATATTTTCTTGATTCAGTTCTGGAAGGTTGTATGTTCCTAGTAATGTTTCCATTTCTTCTAGGTTTTCCAGTTTGTTGGCATATAATTTTTCATAGTATTCTCTTATAGTTTTTTTTGTATTTCCAAGGTATCCGTTATTATTTCTCCTCCTTCATTCCCAATTTTATTTATCTGTATCCTCTCTTTCTTTTCTTGATGATTCTGGCTAAAGTTTGGACAATTGCTTTCATTTTCTTGTGTCTCCATGGATTTTTTAAAAAAATTTCCTCATTGATTTTTTGGTTGACCACTTATTGTTTGGTAACATTTTATTTAACCTCGTGTATTTGTATCTTTCCAGATTTTTTCCTGGGGTTGATTTCTAATTTTATACCATTGTGATCAGAAAAGATACATGATATGATTTCAATTTCTTTTAATGTATTGAGACATTTTTGTGGCCTAGCATAGGATCTGTTCTGGAGAATGTTACCTGTGCACTTGTAAAGAATGAGTATTCTGCTTCTTTTGGATAGAATGTTCTGAATATAATGTTAGGTCCATATGGTCCAATGTATTATTCAGAGCCACTGTTTCCTTGTTGATTTCTCTCTGGATGATCTCTTCCTTGATGTAAGGTGAAGTGTTTAAGTCCCCTACTATTATTGCATTACTGTCTGTTTCTTCCTTTGAGTTTGTTAAAGGTTGATCCCATCTTAGGTACACAGATATTTATACTAGTTATGCTCTCTTGTTGGATCATTCCCTTTTTCACTATGAAGTATCCTTCTTTGTAACGGTGTTTGTTTTAATGTCTATTTTTTTTCTGATATAGTTATTGCTACCCCAGCTTTACTTTCACTTCCATTTGCACGGTAAAAGTCTTTCCATATCTTCACTTTCAATGTACATATGTATTTAAGTCTGAAGGGAGTCTCCTGTAGGAGAATATACATGGGTCTTGCTTTTTTATCCATTCAGTCAACCTGTATCTTTTGGTTGGAGTATTTAGTCCATCTACATTTAAGGTAATTAGTTGGGCACCTAGGTGGCTCAGGCTGTTAAGCCTTTGCCTTCAACTTAGGTCACGATCCTAGAGTCCCAGGATTGAGCCCCACATTGGGCTCCCTGCCCATTGGGGAGTCTGCTTGACCCTCCCCTCTGCCTCTCCCTCCACTCATGCTCTGTCACTTACTCTCTTTTTCTCAAATAAATAAATAAAACCTTCAAAAAAATAATTAGTGGTAGGTACAATACTTACTGCCATTTTATTTCTTGTTTTATGGTTGTTTTTGTAGTTCTTCTCTGCTCCTTTCTTTTTCTCTTGCTCTCTTTCCTTGTGGTTTTATGGCTTTCTTAGTGTTATACTTGCATTCATTTCTTTTTATTTTCTGTGTATCTGTTACTGGTGTTTGATTTGTGGTTACCATTAGGTTCATATATAACATCTTATGCATATAGCAGTCTATATTAAGTTGAATGTTGCCTAAGTTTTCACCCATTGTAAAAGCATTACATTTTTACTCCACCCTATATTTTATATATGTGATGGCATACTTACATCATTTTATTTTGTGAACCCTTTGATCTGTATGATGTAATTTATTTTTACTACTTTTGTGCTTTAAACTCCATACTGGTTTTATAAGTGATTAATCTGCTTTTATTATGTTTTCATTTACCTGTGAATTTTTTTCCTTTCGTAACTTTCCTACTCTGATTATGGCCCTTTCTTTCTACTCAAAAAATTCCCCTTAATGTTTCTTGTAAGGCCAGTTTTATTATGATGAATTTTATTTGTCCGGGAAATTCTTTATCTCTCCTGTTCTGAATGACAACCTTGCTGGGTAGGGTATTCTTGGTCCAGGCTATTTTTTTTTCCTTTCAGTACTTGAAATATACCACGTCACTCCCTTCTGGCCAGCACAGTCTCTGCTAAAAGGCAGCTGATAGCCTTATGTTTCCCTTGAATATAACCATTTTCTTTTCTCTCACTGCTAAAATTCTCTCTTTATCCCTACATTTCATCATTATGCATCTTGGTGTGGACTCTTTGGGTTAATTTGGGGGTGATGCTTACTGTGGTTTTCAAAGCCAAATGTTGTGGAGACTCCTCTTCCCAATGCAGTTTCCCTATGCCTTTGTTGCCTGGGATGTTGTCTGCTCCTCTCTCTCCTTCATGCTTCTAGTGTTCTTCTGGTTTGTGGTTAGTTTGCCAGGGATTTGGTTTCTAACCATGTCTTTGCCCCTCCTACACTTTTGGATGTGGTCCCCTCTTTATGAGTCACTATGGAAAGTGTTCTGCTAGTCTTCAGGTCATTTATTTTCTTTTTCTTTCTTTCTTTCTTTCTTTCTTTCTTTCTTTCTTTCTTTCTTTCTTTCTTTCTTTCTTCTTTCTTTTTTAAGATTTTATTTATTTATTTCAGAGAGAGAGACAGCCAGCAAGAGATGGAACACAGGCAGGGGGAGTGGGAGAGGAAGAAGCAGGATCCCAACAGAGGAGCCTGATGTGGGGCTCCATTCCAGGACTCTGGGATCTCGCCCTGAGCTGAAGGCAGACCCTTAATGACTGAGCCACCCAGGCACCCCTTCAGGTCATTTTCTGAGTTAGTTGTACTGATGTGTCTGTTACCTCATTGTTTCCATGGGATGAAGTGATCTCCTACTCCACCATCTTCCCAAAATTCTAAGAGACTAGATCTTAATTGTTCCCAATAGAATAATGAAATGATATTTATGGGAACCAAGATAGGGTAGCTAATGCTGCAGTGGTAACCAAATGTATCAAAATGAACCATGAGACATGGTTATGGGAAACAAACTGAGGGTTTCAGAGAGGAGAGTGGGGGGATAGGTTAGCCCAGTGATGGGTATTAAGGAGGACATGTATTGCATGGAGCACTGGGTGTTTTATGCAAACAGTGAATCATGCAACACTACATCAAAAACTAATGATGTACTGTATGGTGACTAACATAATAATTTTAAAAATTGTATAACTTAAACTTATGTGATGTTATATATCAATTATATCTCAATAAAAATAAATTTAAAAAACAAAACTTACTTTAATACTTGGATAATAAGATTTATCTTCATATTTGACCTTAAGAGCTTTTAAAGAAATATTTTATAATACTTATTAATTGATAAACTAGAAATTCCAGTTGTGTTAAAATTGTCTTTTAGTAGTTATTCTATGGAGTTATTCTTGAAGTCAAATCAGAGAAACTGAAAAGTACACATGCTTTGAAAACAGTGTAACACACACATTTAGTTTTGGTAGTCTAAACAAAAGCTAATCTTTTCTAAGGTAAAGAAGAGGAAAATGTGTGTTTTAGAATTCTTTAAATTGCTCAAGTTTTCTATTATTTTAACCTATGGCCTACATTTTCAGAACTAAAATGTTAATGTGCTAAGAACAAAGGTTCCCTCAGGACAGTTAAGTAGGTCACATTGTACCTACTAAAGCATATATTTTATGGTTGACATTTTAACAACATCATAATACCTGTCTATGTCAAGGGATTTGACTGTAGTACCTAGACTCCAAGAGAGAAAGAAAATTAATTTCCACTGGCATTGTATTCAACCCAGGTAAGCTTGTATGACAGAGAACAGGGAATAGTGCAAGAAAACTTAGAGATTGGGGACATTATCTATTTGTGTCCTAGTTTTGTTAAGCACTTTATCATTTTTTCAATCTTGAGGTTATCAATATATTATAAATCAAGGGATAAAAGGAAAAGGAAGACTAAAGATTTATTTTAAAAAATAGAGAAAGAAGCATTATAAATACTTCTAGCAAATTAAATTTTAAACAAGAATCATCGCATCATGTTTCCTAAATATTATTTTTCTTATTTGTGATTTGTGTGAGAGTTTCATGTCCTAATGTAAATTTCTACATAGTTGGCATCAGTTTTCTTTGTTTTATTAAGGTGAAAATACATTAATTTGAAATGGCATAACCTTTAAAGAAGTATTTATATTAATGGAGAATGATATTTTAATTATATGATATTTATTTTAATCATCCCTCTATGTGTTTCAGTGTCTAATATGCTTCCATTCTTCATTGGGAAAACATATATTAAGAACCAACAATATCTCACACACCGTATTAGGCAATAGAGACAAAACCACAAATACGATCATTTATGTCATCAAGACTTACAAACCGATGAAGAGAAATTTTTCAGAGTGGTCACATTTACCATACCATATTACATTTTTAGGCCCTCTCAAATGTTACCTTAGGAATAACAATGTAATAAATATTCAGAGAGCCTGTAAAGAGAGACAGTGTTCTTAACTGCCATATCATATTAGGTATTGCATAATTAAACATTACTAGCTCATGCAGAAAATCTATATAATATAAACATGAAGACAATGCATCTGGCATGTGACTCCCCCAAACTGAGTAACACATAATAAGTTAGAACACCTGTAGTTAGATGCTGCACAAAAGGAAATGTGCTACTGGTGATCTGATTTGAATATGATAGTAGGTAAAAATTGAGGACAACTAAAAAGGTAGCTAGTATTTTAGTGAGGAACTATTCACAGTGGCTCTTAGGATTTCTAATAGTTCATATAGTATATTTAAAAACCATAAATATATATTGGGTAAAGTTATATAATCTTAAATTCCCCTTTATAAAAAAAATCAGTATTTAAAGATCTAATTGCTATATATATATTTTTTATTTTAGAGGAATAAAGCCTTGGGATAAACATGCATATAGTTATATGTGTAAAACAGGAAAAAATCAAATTATAAAAAATTTTAAAGGTGTTTGTATATATAGTCTGAATAAAATAGACAGTTTATAAATTAAAATTAAAACAGAGGAAACAAAAATTATTTTTTAAAAGTTATTTTAAGTCTTTCACTTAATGGGTAAGAATCACACTGAATTCTGACCATTTAAGTAAAAGGTTATAGGTTGATTTTCAGTTGTTCAGAATATTGTTAATTGTACAAGGTCATGGATCTAATTGTATGAAGCAATTAGCTTTGCATGAAAAAAAATCAACATCAACAAGAGCAAAGCTGTTCTACCAACGCAAATCGCTCCATTAAGTGCGGTCAGCCATCCCAGGAAAGCAAGGCAATGGTCCCAATGGGATGGGTGCAACATATTTTCTCTCCTGGAAGAACAATTAAATACACATTTCCAGCTGTTGGCAGTTCAGCAGTGGCATCTTAATTTAGAAAGACATCTTTGAAAGAGCAGTAGCTAAAGGGTAATAATCTGTGATGAAACAGCAGGCATGAAAGCCAAATTGAACATGACAAAAACATATAGTCATAACTATCCCCTACTTAGAGACCTCAAGCAATGTGAAAGTTTTGGATTTCTAGTCAATCCCAGAGCTTTGTTGACTTTCAGCAGCCTTTTGAAATTCAGAAAGCATTGGATCAGTTCTGTCCTGCATATAGCAAGCAAACCAAGTAAATGTACTAAGAAATGCCACGTATTTATAACAGTAGGTATACTAAGAATCTTAGCATCAGGATACTTTACGAGTTGTCCAGTTCCCCTCTATGATTATTTTTATTTGTCCATCCAGATCTACTCTTCATATTTGCTTTAACCTGAAAGGCTGGCCCCTTTGAACTGTACTACGCAAGCTGCTTTCCAACTAGCTTCCTATTGATTATGGCAAATGGGCAACACAGGAGGTCAGAGGGGAGAAGGAGAGTCAGGTTGTAGTATTTCTGCTCTTCCCTCTGTGCTCTGAGCCACAAAATATATGTAAATAACATATAAATTGCCACATGTTGGAGGCTCTGCCTTGCTTGTCCAGGTGGACCTCAGAGATCAGACCAAGAAGTTGAGTAAAGTTGCTCAATTTCCTTTCTTCTATATTGCATTGATCTAATGTCATTTTTGTTCTTTTCCTGTTCTTGCCTCTTGTTTTGACATATGTACATTCATGTTCTTTTTTCTTCTTAGTATACTTACATAATTATGAATTTAAAAGTGTATTTCATTAAATTTTTAATTGAAGAAAATCACGTATGGAAAATTGCACAAATTCTAAGTATTCAATCAGATGTATTTTTGCAAAAAAACAAAACAAAAACAGAAAAAACCAAACACATTCGTGTAGCCATTATCCACAATAGGAAAGAGAACATCCCCTAGCATCACAGAGGCCTCCTCGTGTCCCCACCATGTAACTACACCCAAGGGTAAATAGTATCCTGGTTTTAATGCCAGAGATTGGTTTATTCTTTTTGAATTTATATAAAATGAATCCTATAATATATACACTTTTGTATTTGGCTTCTTGCACTCAGTCCTGTATTTCTGACATTCATCACCTTCTTTCATCCTATTTCACTGTCTCCCTCTCTTGTAAAAAGAAAAAGAGATCATTAAAAATCTAGACTTTTTTTTTCATCCTCTTTCTGCTAAGTGGTCACAGAATAGAATACTCTTCTTGTTGGATTTTATTAAAGTATCTTTTCCAAAATTTGTAGCCAGTTACTTGCAAACACAGATACCCATTTTTCTTTCACTTTAAGCTCTTCTCCAAGCTATGGATATTATCTGAGTGATTTCATTATTATGGACTTTCCACACAGTGTTCGAACTGAGTTCAAAATTTTCCTCCCAGTACAAGTTTTGTACCTCTATGCTTCACTCAACTCCACTAAAAAGCATGGCAATTTTTTTAAACTGAGGTGTAGTTGACATACCACGTTATATTAGTTTAAGGTATACAATATAGTGATTTGACATTTATATACATTATGAAGCGATAACCACAATCAGTCTAGTCACCACCTGTCTTTACATAGTTATTACAATATTACTGACTATATCCCCTAGGCTGTACTCCACATCCATATGACATTTTTTTATAACTAGAATTTTCTGCATGTTAATCCTCTTCAATTATTTCACCTATTCCCAACCCCACCCTCCTCTGGCAACCACCAGTTTTCTGTACTTCTGACTGTCTCTATTTTGTTCTGTTGTTTCATTTTTTCATGTTCTACATATAAGTGAAATCATGGTATTTGTCTTTCTTTGTCTGATTTCACTTAGCATAATACCCTGTACATCTATCCGCGTTTTGACAAATGGCTCTATTTCATTATTTTTTATGGCTGAGTAATATTCCACTGTGTGTATGTGTGTGTGTACACACCAATTACATGGGATACAAATATTGTATAGAATACAATATTGCTCTGTGTATGTATCTTCTTGATGTATTCAGCTAACAATAGACACTTAGGTTGCTTCCATATCTTGGCTGTTGTAAATAATGCTATAATAAACATAGGGATGCATATATCTTTTCCAATTTATGTTTTCTTCAGACAAATACCAAGAAGTGGAATTGCTGGATCATATGGTATTTCTATTTTTAATTTTTTGAGGAACTTCCATACTGTTTTCCATAGTGGCTAAACCAATTTATATTCTTACCAACAGTACATGGAGGTTTCCTTTTTTCCACATCTTTGCCAAAATATGTCATTTCTTCTCCTTTTGGTGCTAACCATTCTGACAGATGTGAGGTGAAATCTCTTGTGGTTTTTATTTGTACTTCCTTGATTATTAGTGGTGTTGAGCATCTTTTCATGTGTCTGTTGATCATCTGTATGTCTTTTTTAGGAAAATGATCATGGGGTCCTCTGTATATTTTAAAATAATATTGTTTTTTGGTGTTGAGTTATAGGAATTATTTATATATTTTGGATATTAACCCTGTATCAGATACAATGCACAAATATCTTCTCTCATACAGTAGGGTGCCCTTTCATTTTGCTGATGGTTTCCTTCACTGTGAAAAGGCTTTTTAATTTGATGTAGTCCCATTTGCTTATTTGTTTTCCTTGTCCTTGCCTGAAGAAACAGATCCGAAACCGTTATTGCTAGGACAAACATCGAAGAGTTTACTGCCTATGTTTTCTTTTAGGAGTTTTATGGCTTCAGGTGTTACCTTTAGGTTTTTCATCCATTTTCATATACAGTTTAAGAAAGTGGTCCAGTTTCAGTCTTTTGCAGGTGGCTGTCCAATTTTCCTAATACCATTTATTGAAGCAACTGTCTATTCCCCATTGTATATTTTTACCTCATTTGTTTCAGATTGACCATATAAGTATAGACTATTTCTGGGCACTTTATTCTGTGCCATTGATTTATGTGTCTTTTTCTATGTAAATACCATACTGGTTTGATTACTACAGCTTTGCAGTATAGTTAGAAATCAGGGATCGTGTTACCTCCAGCTTTGTTCCTCTTTCTCAAGATTGCTTTGGCTGCTTGGGATATTTTGTAGTTTTTTACAAATTTTAGGATTATTTGTTCTAGTTCTGTGAACAATAACTGGTATTTGATAGGGATTGCATTGAATCTGTAGATTCCTTAGGTAGTATGGACTTTAACTAATATTAATTCTTCCATTCCATGAGCATGGTACATCTTTCCATTTATTTGTGTCATCTTAATTTCTTTCATTATTGTCTTATAGTTTTCATAAAACAGGTTTTTCACCTCCTTGGTTAAATTTATTCCTAGGTATTTTGTTCTTTTTGTTGTAATTATAAATTAAATTATTTTCTTAATTTCTCTTTCTGATAGTTTGTTAATATTATACAGAAAAGAAACAGTTTGCTGTATGTTGATTTTGCATCCTGCAGCTGTACTGAATTCATTTATTGGTTTTAATAGTTTTTGGTGGAGTCTTTAGGATTCTCCATATATAGTATCACATCTTGTGTGGAGAGTGACAGTTTTACTTCTTCCATAAAATGTGGATGCATTTATTTCTTTTTCTTGCCAAATCACTGCAGCTTGGACTTCCAGGACTATGTTGAATAAAAAGGAGAGCAAATGGGCATTCTAATCTTTTTGTTTTTTTAATCTTAGAGGAAAAGCTTTCAGGTTTTCACCAGTGAGTAAATATGAACTGTGTGTTTATCATATGTAGTTTTAAAACGTTGAGCTAGGTTTCCTCGACACTCACTTTTTGGGGAGGTTTTTTTGTTTTTTTGTTTTTTGTTTGTTTTTTAATCATAAAAATGGATGTTTAATTTTGCCAAATGCTTTTTCACTGAGGTCATATATTTTTTTATCTCTCATTTTGTTCATGTGGTGTATCATGTTAATTGGTGTGCAGATACTGAACCATCTTTAAATATCTGGGGTAAGTTCCACTTGATCATGGTGTATAGCTGTTGTTGCTGTTTGTTTTTTATGTATTGTTGAATTTGCTTTGCTAATGTTTTGTTGAGGATTTATCCATTTTCATTAGGGATATTGCCTGTAATTCTTTTGTTATTGTTGTGTCTTTGTCAGGTTTTGGTATTAGGGTAATGCTGGCCTGGTAGAATTAATTTGGAAGTGTTTATCCTATTCAGTTTTTTGGAATAGTATTTCAAAGATAGGAGGTATTAACTCTCCTTTACCTGTTTGTTAGAATTCATCTGTGAAACCACATGGCCCTGGACTTTTATTTGTTTGTAGTTTTTTCATTACTGATTTAATTTTATTACTACTAATTAGTCTGTTCAGTTTTTATATATCTTCTAGATTCAGTCATGGAAGATTTTAGGCTTCTACAAATTTATCCATTCTCCTTGGTTGTCCACTTTTGTAATTATGATTTTTTCATAATATTCTTTTATAATTTTTTGTATTTCTGTGGTATTGGTTGTAATTCTCCTCCTTCATATCTGATCTTAAGTATATGGGTTCTTTCTTTTTTTCTTGATGAGACTTGCCTAAAGTTTTAGCCATTTTGTTTATATTTTCAAAGAATCAGCTCTTAGTTTTATTTTCTACTCTAATTTCTTTTTAGTCTCAAATTCGTTTATTTGTCCTCTGATGTTTATTATTTCCCTTATTCTACTTTGGGGTTTCTTTTTTTTTTTCTTTTTCACATTTATTTAGGTGTAATATTAAATTTTTCTTTTGATATTTTCTTTATTTGTGGTGATAAGTCTGTATGGCTATAAACTTCCTTCTTAGGACTGTTTTTATTGCATTGTATAGATTTTTGAACATTGTGTCTCCATTTTTATTTGTCTCCATGTAATTTTTTATTTACTTTTTAATGTGGTGTGGGGTGTGTGTGTTTACTCATTGGTAGCTTATTAGTATGTTGTTTAGCTTTCTTTCATGTGTTCATTTTTTTCTCATAATTGATTTCTTATATAAAACTCTATGTATGTAGCAGTCTGTTTTAAGTTGATGATTGCTAAATTGAAGCACATTCTGAAAGTGCTACATTTTTACTTTCCTTCCCTATATATTATGTTTTTGATGTTATATTTTACATATTTTTAATTCTGTGTAATCCTTAAGAGTCCTTGTAGAAATAGTTTTACTACCTGTGTCTTTCAAACTCCATACTAGCTTTATAAGTACTTTATCTACTACCTTTACTATATGCTTGCTTTTGCCAGGGACATTTTTTCTTTCATAATTTTTTTTTCTAATTGTAGCCCCTTTTTCGTCCACTTATGTCTCTTTAACATTTTTTTTTTTTGTAAGGTAGATTTTGTAGTGATGAACTCCTTTATTTGTCTGGAAAATTGTCTTTCCTTCAATTCTGAGAAATAAACCTGCTAAAGTAGACTTGGTTGTAGGTCTTTTTTCTTTTCAGCTCTTTGAATATATCATGCCATTCCCTTCTGGCCTGCAGTTTCTGCTGAAAAGTCAACTTCTAGCATTAGGGAGCTTACTTCATATGTATCTAGTTGCTTTTCTCTTACTGCTTTTGGACATCTTTCTATCTTTAGTTTTTGACTTTTTAATTATTTTGTGTCTTGGTGTAGACCTCTTTGGGTGCATCTTGGTTGTGATTGTGCTTCCTAGACACACATGTCTGTTTCCTTCTCCAGGTTAGGGAACTTTTCAGCTTTTATTTCTTTAGATAAGTGTTTTTTCCCCTTTTCTCTCTTTTTTTTCCCCCTCCTTCTGGGACCCCATTAATGCAAATACTAGTACACTTGATATTGTCAAGAGGTCTCTTAAAATATCCTCGTGTTTTACAATTATTATTTTTCCTTTTTGCTGTTCATTTGAGACTTTTCTTACCCTGTTTTTCAAATTGTTGATTTATTCTTATGTGTAATATAATATGCCATCAATTCCCCCAGTGTATTATTCATTTCAGTTATTATATTCTTCAGCTCTGATTCATTCTTTTATTTTTGTTTTCTCAATGTCTTTAAGCTCTCTTCTCATCAATTATTCTTTGAGCATCTCTATGAACATTACTTTGAACTCTGTCAGATCACTTATCCCAATTTCATTTAATTTTTGTGAAGTTTTGTGTTGGTTTTCATTTGGAACATACTTCTCTGTCTCCTCAGTTTGTCTGAATCTCTGTGTTTGCTTTTATGTAATGGGAAGCTGAGCTATGTCTCCTGGTCTTTACTATGTAGAGTTTCCTGTGGGGGCCCAGAAATTCAAACTTCTTGGTCACTAGGCCCAGGTGTTTCAGTGGTATCCCCTGCATGGGCTGCATGTACCTTTCTTTTGTAGCTAAACCACTACTACTGTGGATGTGCTGGTGGGTGGGGCTGGTCTCCAGTGCAGGTGGCTGTGAGGCCAAGCCACAGCTGTTGGGGAAATGCTGGGGGGATTGGTCTGGCCCTTGTGGGCAGGAGCCACTTTGGAGGAATGCTGGTCCCAGTTGGGGCCACCCCCGGGGTGTGGCAGAGTGGGAGCCACTTTAAGGCGTGCTGGTACTGGCAGGGCTGCACACTGGATGCAGAGGTACAGCTTTGGGGTGGAACTGTCTCAGCGGTTGCTGCCCACCAGGTGCAGTGGAGCAGGAGCTGCTTTGGAGGTTTACCTGCCTGGGCAAGTGGGTTGGACCTGGTAGGTCCACAGGGGAATAGTGGGGTGGGTGAACAATGCTAGATAGGTAGATGGAGAGTGTCAGATAGGGTGCCTCGCAGTGTCAGGTCAGCTAGGTTGGAGAGTAAAAAATTGATGTCTGCCAGCAAGTCTATTCCTGGAGAAAGTTCCTACAGATCCCCACCTGTTCAGCACATACTTTGAAATTAGTAAGTCTCCTTTATGTATGGCAGAGAATCTTTTCAGACTGCTGCCTCTTTGGTGGATCTAGGAGTGAATGAATTTGGGTGCAGGTCCCTTAAAAGTGGAGTCTTGGTTTCCTACTGTCTTCTAGCTCTCCAGAAGTCAAGCCCTACTGATTTTCAAAGGCAAACAATATGGGGGCCTTTATTCTTTCATCAGGCAGGGATGTCTGGTGTAAGGCTTGAACCCCTCATTTATCAAGGAGGATCTCTGAGTTTGTGATATCCCTCCCACTTGTGGGTTGCTATGCCAGGGATGTNAGGGGAATAGTGGGGTGGGTGAACAATGCTAGATAGGTAGATGGAGAGTGTCAGATAGGGTGCCTCGCAGTGCCAGGTCAGCTAGGTTGGAGAGTAAAAAATTGATGTCTGCCAGGAAGTCTATTCCTGGAGAAAGTTCCTACAGATCCCCACCTGTTCAGCACATACTTTGAAATTAGTAAGTCTCCTTTATGTATGGCAGAGAATCTTTTCAGACTGCTGCCTCTTTGGTGGATCTAGGAGTGAATGAATTTGGGTGCAGGTCCCTTAAAAGTGGAGTCTTGGTTTNAGGAGCCTGATGTGGGGCTCGATCCCATAACGCCGGGATCACGCCCTGAGCCGAAGGCAGACGCTTAACCGCTGTGCCACCCAGGCGCCCCGATCTTTGCCCCTCTTATATGCTTTGATATGTTTTATACATACAGACACTTATATTTATTTATTTATTATTTATTTATATTTATAAATATGTTTTGTTGTGGAAGAGCTGTTCTACTCTTTTTGTTCTCAGAAAAAGTTATTCTATATGTAGTTGTAGTTTTGGTGTGTCTGTGGGGGAAGGTAAGCTCAGGATCCTATTCTGCCATTGTGATCTCTCAAAATTACAGTGACGTTTTAAGACCTCTGTGTATCCCACGGAAGTTGAACTACCTTTTCTATTACTTGATACATTCTCAATCCGGAGTCCCAAAATCATCATATGCCTGGATCCTTCTACCATTTCAGTCATAATGAACATCTTTACTCCCTTTTCAGAAACAGTACAACTTTTTATAAAAATCAATAGATTTTTTCAGTGAGTATGTCAGTTACTCTCCATTGATCCCTGTCTGGGTAACTAACACACACAAAAAAATTGTTGTGGTGATCAGCATAAACAAACCAAAACAAAATAAAACAAAACACCTCATTAGAATATAGCTTTGGTTTCCTTATTGAACTATCCACTCTTGGACTTCACACTACCTAGAGGCTCTGGTACTATCACAGTATTAGCCATAACCTCATCTCTCTCTACCACTATTAATCATGTGAGGTTAAGGCCCATTTCTCTACCAGTTTAAATACACAGTGGTGGTTTCCCGGTTAAAGTTAGTGATTTATAGTAAAATAGCCAGACATGGTACTACAGTTAAAATTTCCCACACTGAATTCTCTATTCCTAAGAGTTTTGCTTTTAAGCCTGGGGAAGTTTAAGGATACAGTTTCTTATGAGAAAGTGAGATTTGCCATTATCAGATCAGGAATACATATAGGGTATTATGATGAACCAAAACATCAATCACAAAAGTCAATTATAAATTCATTCAAAGTCCCTGTCAAACTAGCAATTGGATTTTCCTTTATCTTTCCAGTATCTCCTCTTCTTTCCCTATTCCCATATAACCCCTCTCTGTTCTTACCCTCCTTATCCCTACCATAGTCCTAGATCTAACTTAGAGTTGCAATCCTCTCATGTTCCATTTTCTTTGGGGGGGGGTCCATCCATGAAAGGAATTATGAACTTTCTAATTTGAGTGTTGAATAAGGAAACTTAGAATCTTCAAAGAGATATAAAACAAACAAAAAATATCTTAGCAAACTTGAGCTGCTTCCCATGTCTTAACATTGTTGATTTATTATGATAACAATTTGTTTCTTTACTCTTTAACCATGAATAAAGAGAAGAAGTGTGTGAAGGCCTAAAGTAACATCCTGTTATATCTGTAAACATAAGGAAAGATGAACTGGTGACTTATTTAATTACAATACCTTACAACATAAGTTTTCAGAATGGAAAATTTTTAAGATCATTTTTTCCCAGTGCGTTCTCTATGCCAATTTGGAGGGCTAGGTTTGAAATAATGGAAGGTAAATTAGGTGAATCACTTAAGAGTTGATCTGAGGACGATAAGTATACCTGGGTGAACTATTAAAAAATCATCAACAATGAAAAGGAGATACGAACAACACATTCTTTTTCAGTAGTATTATCAATCACATATTTGCTCTGCATCCATGTGGACAAAGTAATAGAATTAACAATAGCACCATACAGGATAAGTAAAAAGTTTATGTGATGAGTGTATTATGTAATTCATAAAGGACTTCATGGTAAAAACATGAGTTGTGAAGAACAGTTTGTAGTCGAGTAGTAGGATCAAGGACTGGCACATAGAGTGTAGAAGTGTAGAGACAATAGCAACAAAAACAACAACAAAACAGTCAAGTACATGGTTATATTTGAAAATGTGTTTATCTCAATGCTTCACCCCTCAAATGTATGTAAAGATAAATGAACAACTTCCTAATGAAACATGAAAATAGATCTGATATATTTTGTAAGACATTTGCTTCAAACACATTTATTATGATTTTTCAAGATAAAATAACCTTGTATATCATGAAGACATTCTTATGTGACTTACAAATCCACCTAATAAATGTTAGAAAATACCCGAATGTATTCCATTTTCTCTCAAGTAGCATTATTTTATTCTTTTAAAATCTATTCCAAAATATACATTTTAGAACTTCAAAGGGTTATACAAATACAGGTTGAAAATTACTTTTGAAAACTCAAGGAGAAACTGTGGCTTTCTATTTGAATTTGAGATTTCTAATAGAAATCTATTTGAATTTGAGATTTCTAATAGAAGCACAGCACAGTAAGTTCCAAGAATATTTTTTAAATCTACTTCAATAAGCTAGTTGGAAGACCTTCAGACAGATAAAGGAATACACACAGGCTCGTTTTCATATTCACAAGGAAAAAATTAAGATATGAAAACAGAGAATACATAAAATTATAAATTGTATGAAATTTTGTTAGCCATTATAATATCTCAGTAGGCCAGAAATCTTCATTTGAATTCCGTTATTATCTTCAAGAGCATGCTCACTATGCAACAGTGATGTAAATATGGACATTTCCCAAACCACTTTGGAAAAAAAAAACCCACCAAATTTCATCTCTTTTAAAATAAAAGGTACTAAACACTGAGAAACAGCTCTTTTCAAATTCTAGTAAAATGGGGATAAAATACAGGGCAAGTTAGGGCATTGACAAGACTACAAAATCAGGCTGTATACATGACCAGATAAGGAGGCAGCATCTTAGGTAGGCAGTAGGAACATCAACTATATTATTGTCATTTAGAAAATGGGAGTAACAATAGCTATCCGACAGGACACCAAAAATCAAATGTCTAAGCCTATGACCAAAATAAAATGCACATGTTAAGTATCAGTCAGAGGCAGATATTACTTTATACTGTTAACTAATGAATTTCAGTATAGATTTATGACTGGCCTTAAGGTATCTTAAGGCATTACTTGGATTCTGCCAGTGATTAACAAAGATAGTGACCACACGTTCAACTCAATTTTCAGACTAGTGCCTATAATTTGTTCTAAGGACAGGGAAAATATAACCAATTCTCTTCAGAAACATGTTTTATTATGTTCAAATAATCCTGACTCCTCTGAATCTTATAATTCTCATAATTCTGTTAAGTTCAATTCCTTTATTTTATGCTTCTACAAAAATAATTGCTCCAAACTTAATAAATATAGCAATAGGCCAGTGATGGGTATTAAGGAGGGCACATATTGCATGGTGCACTGGGCGTTATATGCAAATAATGAATCATGGAACATTACATCAAAAACTAAGGGTATACTGTATGGCGACTAACATAATAAGTTATTAAAATAAAAATTTAAAAATATAGCAATAGCAGAAAATAATTGGCATGTTTTGTCAGTCCAATGAAAAATCTACAGTGAGCTCAGTTGTATTATGATTAAAAGGTCACTCCACACAAACATATTTTGTGGCTATACAGTGCTTCCAAATGCTATATTCTGTGTCTCCATATTTTAACCCCTCCTAAAACAAATATTAAACACTGCTAAGGAAACATCACTATCAACTTAATAAAAATAAAAAGTCTTATGAGGGAATGCCAAAAACATGTATGGCAACAAACTAGATAATGTAGATGAAATGGACAGATTACTAGCAAAACACAAATATACCAAAACTAAATCAAGTAGAAATAGAAAACCTGAATAGACCTATAACAAGTAAAGAAATTATAGTTTTAAAAATTTTCAACAAAGAAAAGCTCAGGTAGATGGCTTCACTGATGAATTATACCAAAAATGTAAAGAATTGATGCCAATTCTCATCAAAAGGCTGAACTTTTTTAAAAATATAGACAAAAAATCAATACAACAGTAGCAAACTGAAAATAGTAACACATAAAAAGGATTACACAACATGACCAAGTGAGGTTTATCCCAGAATTGTAAAGTTGGCTTAACATCCAAAAATCATGTAATATAATAAGCCATATCAATTGATGAAAGCTAAAAGCCACATGATCATCTGAATATACACATAAAAATAAGTTGACAAATTCTAACACCATTTCATGATAAAAACACTCAATAAACTAGAAATAGAACTTTCTCAACCTGAAAACAGAAATCTATTAAAAACTCACAGTTAATATTATATGTACATGTAAAAGATTGAATACTTTCCCCTCTAGATCAGGAAAAAAGACAAAGATAAGTGTTTTATCATTTCTATTCAACATCACATTGGAGTTTCTAACCATAGTAATTAGACAAGAAAATGAAAGAAAATAAGAAAATCATCCAGGTTGGAAAAAAACAAGTAATGTTATCTCTAGTCACAGCTGACATGAGTTTGTACACACACACACACTAAGGAATCCTCCAAAACCTCTTGGAACTAATAAGGTAACTCAGTAAGGTTATAGAGTGAAGATCAGTATATGAAATCAATTATCTTCTATGCACTATGAGTGAATCTTTCTGAAAATAAAATTTAAAAAGAAATTCCATTTATAATAGCATCACAGTAAATTAAATACTTAAAAATAAATTTAACAAAATAGAAATTTGTGCTTTGAGAACTACAAAATATTGTTGAGAGAAGTTAAATGACTTAAATAAGATGTACTTCATGAATCAAAAGATTTAATATTGTCAATGATGGCAATGCTTCTGACATTGATATGTAGATTAAATAAAATTCCTATAAAAATCTCCGTTTTCTTGCATCAACTGACAAGCTGATTCTAGAATTCATATGGAAATACAAGGGACCCAATTCATGAGATCAAGCTCCCTGTTGGTCTCCACATTCAGTGGGAAGTCTGGTTGGGATTCTCTCCTCCTACCTCTCCCTCTACCCCTCTCCTTGCTCATGCACTCTCTCACTCTCTCTAAAATACATAAAACTTTAAAAAATTACATCACATAAAAAGTTAAGAACTTGGATTTAAATCACTGCTTTGTCATTATTTGATTGTGTAGTCTATGACAAATTATTTAACGTCCCTAATCCTCTCTCCATTTGTTTGTAAAACTGAGAAGAATAACGCTTATTTCATAAAGTGATTAGGGGAATTAAATGAAATAATTAATATGAAGTACCTGGCATGTAGTAGATTCTTAAGACATGTTAGCTACTTATTGATTAATATGTGATTAATGTATTGATATGAATGATTTTTGCAATAGAAATTACTGAAACTAGCTTAGGCAGGAAAGGAAAACTAATTGAAAATTAAGTGTTGGACATTTATTTTATCTGCAAGTCTCTAAATTTATTTTTTATGTTTGGGCATCTGTCATTGTGTGACGCATGGTGAGAGGTGGGATTTACCTCTGAGATCAAAAATTTGCTCTCCTCATGTCTTGGTAAGCAGCGTGCATATGCGTGTTCTATATGGGCAATCAGTCTCACTTGGGACTTCAATCTGGATAGGTAAGGCAAACAAATTGACAGTTGAGAATCTGTTCTAGTGAGAACAGCAGGCAACATTGGGTGATAGAGGTGTTAGAGATGGTGTCTAATGTCCAGATGAATCTTTCAGACTCTTTTGTGGTTTGGTTAGGCTTCTCTTGTCAGTGTTCCCTATTTCTACTTGATTTAGTTTTGATATATTTGTGTTTTGCTAGGAATCTGTCCATTTCATCTACATTATCTAGTTTGTTGCCATGTTTTTGGCATTCCCTTATAAGAAAATGGGAACACTGACTTTTTATTTTTATTAAGTTGATAGTGATGTTTCCTTAGCAACAAGGATGCTACCAGGTCTCTCCCTTTCACATATTTACTTTACTCTTTGGCTTTATTTTCTCACACTGTCACTACACAAATAGCAGAAAATATAACCAGAAACATCCATTGCACCTCAGATCTCCACATTTGTCAGTGGGGAATGTTTAATATTTCCTTTCTTTGATTACAAGTCCAAAACTGGGGAAAGATTGTAGTTGCCCTAGTTTGTGACAAGATCTATTCTTTGATCAGTTAACTATGGCTATAATGATGAAGAAGAATTAACTTAGACCAGTAACTAAACTCCAAACCAATCAGCACAAAGTCAAGGATACAGAAGGTCTCTTAAAAAAAATGTACTATAACAAACGTGGTTAGAACTGGGGGTAGAGGGAAAAGATAGGGAAGAAAAAGAAAAGCAAGAAAGAGATGAGTTAGAAACATCACTACAATGTAGGTAGGTACAAAGGAGCAAGACAATAACATAACTGAGACAGTACTTTATAAGTGGAAGAGAACCTTTAAATAATTTTTATCACAACTTATATATTCCACACAATGTTTGGGAATATCATATGATCACAGGGTATCAGAGAAATGACGAGACTGAGGAAAGGATGTTGTTAGGAAGGAATATATTTTGATAGTTCATCTGAGAGCCTAACCTAAGGGCAAGTCAATAGAATATTAAGAAAGGGCTAAATTAAAGACTGTTTTGAAAAGAATCAGTAAAACGTGATGGATAATTGATTCAAATTGGTAAAGGTAATTTCAAAGCTGATACCAAATATATCTGCAATATTGATCAGCACTTATAACAGAAATAGGGAATTTGTGTATATGTGTGTTTGGGAGGTTCATCTCATGGGAGTGGGTGGGGGGACAAAATGAAAAATATTTGTAATGAATTTCTCAAGAATTTCTACTATACTAATACACAGATTTTACTTTATCGTCTCTTGTGTTCATTTCTACTTTTCCAAAAAATATGTAAGTAGAAATATCAACACATGAATGAATATGTAAATATATGGCAACATTTCTATTTTACTGAGAGACTTTCCTCTGATACACAAGTAAGTTTAACCTATAATTTGGGATATTCTTGCCTAATGCAACAAAAATATATTTGAAATAGAACACACTCATTTTTCCAGTGAGCAAGCTGCTACCTGCAGGCAAATTAGGCACTTTTAGACATTGTATCAAACAATAATTTAAGGCCATGGGAGTAGAGTAATGTTTCTGATGCTAAATGTATTCTCATATTCTGTAAGAATTGATTTGCCTTTCAAAAGCAGCTGACACTTTGGAAATAGTTTACTTACTGTAAAAATCAGGTTCTGGGTATATCTCCATGCTTTTGATCTTCTATTCAAGATGACTAGCTTTTTTATATTCT
Source organism: Ailuropoda melanoleuca (assembly GCF_002007445.2). Classification (NCBI taxonomy): domain Eukaryota; kingdom Metazoa; phylum Chordata; class Mammalia; order Carnivora; family Ursidae; genus Ailuropoda; species Ailuropoda melanoleuca. Next base: position 21,045,265 of record NC_048236.1, read on the forward strand.
TATTAGCATTGATAAAAAATCAGAGTTATGTGGGGAAAGTTTTACCTTCTCCTACTGAAACACATAGATATAGAAACTACTTAACGTGGTTGTTTCCTTATAGGGAATTATAAGTAAAATTACTGCATTTCATGTAAAATGACTGGGGTTCAAATAGAAGATTTTGACTTAAAACATAAAGGCTTGTAATTATGTTTTTAGAACCAGTCAACATAAATTTCTCATATTAGTTAGTAGTGTCTCCAGTGAGTTGGACTCAGTGATTTGCTTTTAAGAAATATACAAAGGGAAAAATAGTAACCATACAATGAAGAAACCTAAAAAACACTACCTTAACCAAGTTAAACACCAGTAATAAGTTAATATTTTGTGTACTGGTAATATAATTTTTACCTCAGTGGCATTCTTCCTCAAACCCGTAATCCCAATCTAATTATGAAAAAATGGGATACCCAAACTGAGTTACATTCTATAAAATACTTGATTAATAATCTTCAGAAATGCAAAGGTCTTGAGGCACAAGGAAAAACTAAAAAAAAAATTCACACACAAAAAATGAGAAGGATAACTAAAAATGCACCATTCTGGATTGGATCCTGAAACATAAAAAGAATATTAGTGCAAAAATTTATGAAATATGAAGTATACAGTTAATACTATTGTGCCTATCTTGATTTCTTAGTTTTAATAAATATGAAATAGTTATATATGATGATAGCTTTGGGAAATNGCTTTGGAAAAGTTGTAATAAAGGACATACAGGAATTCTTCACTATCTTTGCCTTTTCTGCAAATGTAAAAGTATTTAAAAATTTCTTAAAATATCAAAAATTATAAATGATTTTTCATTTCCTATTTATGTCAGAATGTGAATATATAAGTGATTGTATCTGTGTATAACCTCTTCCAATCCAGCTTCTATTTTCAGAATCAATAATTACTTCCTTTTGGGCAGAAATTCATATAATGAATCCACATGTGTTTTAACCATAGGCAGTTTGTTATGGGCAGAACAGTTTCTTTTACATTCTTATTTTAATATGTGATCCAAATGACAATTTGCAAAGACTCAAAAAGTTGTATATCTGGAAGAGACTATGGAGATTAATGAGTTCAAATGTGCATTTAGAGCTGAAGAAGCTGTGGGAAAGATACTGAGACCTTCTCCATATCACAGTTAACAGGAGATAGATCAGAACCCAAATTTCCTGACATATGGTGTAGCAGTCTTTCCTTTTATGACTCTAATAAATGGGGGAGCCTGGGTGGCTCAGTTGGTTAAGCATCCTACTATTGATTTTGGCTCAGGTCATATATCTCAGGATTGTGGGATGGAGGCCACATCAGGTTCAGCCCTGGGAATGGAGCCTGCTTAAGATTCTCTCTCTCTCTCTCTCTGCCCCTCCACCTCCCTGCTTTTGCCTGCGTGCTCTCTCTCTCTCTCAAAAACTTTATGCAGTCTAATAAATGCTTAAATAGCTTAATATTGCCCTATGTTTTTGTGTTTGTTTGTACTTAATCCAATCTTTGAAATTCCCACACACTTAAACTTAACTTTGTGTGTAGTGCTTCTCAAATGGTGGTACAAGGACCCCTAGAGAATACAAACGTAGTATAGCACCCTCTAAGTATTTGAGTTTGAACATAATACTGGAAGCTAGATTTTATAATAGAATTTATTAATCAAGCATTGTCATTATTAATTAAGTTTCTTTATATTCCACTCACCATTATGAGCTACTGAATATATCCATCAACTTGGGTAACGTTGCTAACAAATCTCATATGCATCAGGTATCCTGACAGGTCTCTGTCAGATTCAACCTTACCCATGCACAACGATTAGTTTTTATTGTATTCCTATTAAACATTTTCTAAAAATAATACTTTGTAGAAATAAAAAGGAATGAAAGAACTAGAATTGTTGATGTTTGATAGATGTTGCATAAATAAGCACATATACTAAGTAGTCAGTAAGAATTATAATTTGAATATTTATTTTTAAGGACTTTTTCTGAAAATAAAAATTTTTATTCCAGTATAATATACATTCTTATATTAGTTTCAGGTGTACAGTATAGCGAGCCAACAGTTCTATACTAAGTGCTCATCATGGTAAGTGTACTCTTAATCGCCTTCACCTATTTTACCCATCCCCCACCCATCAACCCTCTGGTAGCCATCAGTTTCTTCTCTATGATTAAGGGTCTTTTGTGTGTGTTAGTGTGTGTGTGTGTGGGGGGGGGTTCTTGTAGATGTTTGTCTTTTTTTAAGTTTTTATTTAAATTCCAGTTAACAAAATATTAGTTTCAGGTGTACAATTTAGTGATTCAGTACTTACATACAACACATGGTTCTCAGTGAAAGTGCATGCCTTAATTCTCACCACCTATCTAACCCATCCACCACCCACCTACCCTCAGGTAACCATCAGTTTGTTCTTTATAGTTGAAAGTCTCTTTATAGGAGCACCTGGGGGGCTCAGTCAGTTAAGCGTCTGTCTGCAGCTCAGTTCATGATCCCTGGGTTCTGGGATCAAGCCCCACATCGAGCTCCCCTCAGCAGGGGGTTTGCTTCTCCCTCTCCCTCTGCTGCTCCCCCCACTTGTGCCCTCTCTCACTCTCTCTCTCACAAATAAATAAAACCTTTAAAAAAAGTCCCTTTCTTGAGGCGAATGGGTGACTCAGTCAGTTAAACGTTTGCCTTTGGATCAGGTCATGATCCCAGAATCCTGGGATGGAGCCCTGTGTCAGACTCCCTGCTCAGCGGGAGCCTCTCACCCCACCTCTCACCCCATTCATGTTCTCTTGCTCACTCGCTCTCTCAAATAAATAAATAAATAATCTTAAAAAAAAAGAGTCTCTTTCTTGATTCTCTCTCTTTCCCCTGTGCTCCTTTGTTTTATCAAATTCTACATATGAGTGAAATCATATTTGTCTTTCTCTGATTAACATATTTTACTTAATGTTATACCCTCTAGATCCATCCATGTTGTTGCAAAGGCAAGATTTCATTCTGTTTTATGTACAATAATGTACATAAATTGTACATAAATACCATATCTTCTTTATTCATTCATCTATAGATGGATACTTGGATTGTATCAATAATTTGGGTATGGTAAATAAAGCTGTAATAAGCATAAGGTTCATATATCTTTTCAAATAAGTATTTTCATATACTGTGGGTAAATAGTAGTGGAATTATTGGATCATATGGTAATTCTATTTTTTATTTTTTTTTTGAGGAAACTCCATACTGTTTTCCACAGTGGCAGCACCAGTTTGCATTCCCACCAATAGTGTACAAGTGTTCCTTTTTTCTCCACATCCTTGTCAACATTTGTTGCATCTTGTGTCGTTGACTAGCCATTCTGACAAGTGTGAGGTGATATCTTATTGTGGTTTTGACTTGCTTTTCCCTGATGACTAGTGATGTTGAGCTCTTTTCATGTGTCTGTTGGCCATCTGAATACCTTCATTGAAGAAGTATCTCTTTGTCTTCTGCCCATGATGACTAGTGATGTTGAGCTCTTTTCATGTGTCTGTTGGCCATCTGAATACCTTCATTGAAGAAGTATCTTTGTCTTCTGCCCATTTTTATTTTTTTATTTTTTTTAAAGATTTTTTATTTATTTATTTGACAGAGACAGAGACAGCCAGCGAGAGAGGGAACACAAGCAGGGGGAATGGGAGAGGAAGAAGCAGGCTCACAGCAGAGGAGCCTGATGTGGGGCTCGATCCCATAACGCCGGGATCACGCCCTGAGCTGAAGGCAGACGCTTAACCGCTGTGCCACCCAGGCGCCCCTTCTGCCCATTTTTAAACTGAATTTTTTGGGGGAGTTTTTTTTGGTGTTGACTTATATAAGGTCTTATATATTTTGAATACTAACACTTTTTTGTTTATGCCATTTGCAAATCTTCTCCCATTTAGTAAGTTGTCTTTTTGTTTTATTGGTTGTTTCCTTTGCTATACAGGGGATTTTTTAAAAAAAATATAGTCCCAATAGTTTATTTTTGCTTTTGTTTCTCTTGCCTCAGGAGACATATCCAGAAAAAAATATTGCTATGACCCATATCAGAGAACTTACTGGGTGTGCTCTCTTCTGAGATATTTCTGGTTTCAGGTCTCACATTCAGGTACCTAATCCATTTTAAGTTTATTTTTGTGTGGTGTAAGAAAGGGGCCCATTTTCATTCTTTTGCATGTAGCTGTCCAGATTTCCCAGCACCGTTTGTTGAAGAGGCTATCTTTCCCATTGCATATTCTTGCCTCTTTTTTCAAAGATTAGTTGGGTTTATTTCTGGTTCTCTATTCTGCTCTATTGATCTGTGTGTCTATTTTTGTGCCAGTATCATACTGTTTTTATCACTACAGCTCTGTAGGATATCTTGCAATCTGGGATTGTGATACCTCCTGTTTTATTCTTTTTCAAGGTTAGTTTGTATTTGGGGTCTTCTGTGGTTCATACAAATTTTAGCATTATTTGTTCTAGTTCTGTGAAAAGTGTCGCTGGTATTTTGATAGGGATTGCTGAATCTGTAGATTGCTCTGGGTAGTATGGACATTTTAACAACACTAATTCTTCGAATCCATGAGCATGAAATACCTTTTCATTTGTGCTGTCTTCAATTTCTTTCATCAATGTTTTATAGTTTTCAGAGTATAGGTTCCTTAAATATCCTGTAACATTCCCTTAAGTGTCATTTTCTCTACCTCATACAGGCCCAATTAACTAACAGGTTTACATGTCCCAACGTGCTGCTGTTCTGTAACCAGTATCTTTGCACATCAAATGAGCAATATGCAATGTGAGTGATGCAATTATTCCTTATTTTTCTGGCGTAGCATTTACTTTGCCTCATGGAAACAGGCATAAGGAATCTGAGTATTTTAGCCTAGTCAGTTGGTATCTAGGCAGTTGCCCAATAGCTTCTTATTTCCTTGGGTGACATTTAATTGCTGAGAAATTAGAGTGTCAGTTTATATCTAATGGCTTCATATATATATAAATGATTGTTTTCACTGCTAAAAAATTCTATTATTAAGTTTTCACTTACAATGTTTTATTAAAATAATCATTTTGTTGACAGTATAATACAATTATCCATTCCTGTTTGGTTTGGAAATGCATTTTATTGCTTAGAATTTTGTTTTGTTTTGTTTTGGTTTTTTTGTTTTGTTTTGTTTTGTTTTTTATAGTTATTTCTAATGGATTACTGACAGGAAGTGTAGATAATTATTAAACCATTAAACTGTTGAAAATGTCTAAATCTTTTTCTATAAGGAGTTTCTTTTGTTAGCATCTCAGATATATTCCAGAGTAAGCATGGTTTTCTCTGGTTTTACTTTATTATTTTCTTAATGGGATTAAAGTAGCTTACAAGTTTGTATTCTTACACTTCACCTATTAATTCCCTTTATTGACTGTGTGTATTTGCTATTAGAGTATTCGTTTCTGTGCTTCAGATTTCTTTAAATCTCCCTTTGCCTTCATTATTGTGTATGCATAGAGAAAATGCTTACATACAAATTAGAATACATTTAACATGTTTCTAAATAGATATTTCTTTTCAAATTAAATCTCTAAGGGGAAGTCTAAGGAGAATGTGAACGTATTTATGTAAAATATAGGTTAGCCTTATCTTTTTCATCTAGATCATCTCCTCTTATACAGAAATTATGTGAACATTAGAAAGGAAACTTCAATTTATGCATATTTCTTAGTAAATGGATGCAGACTTTCCCATCACCCTTTTTTCAGTAGAAAATATTAATATGTTTAGAATTTCTGTATTTCTCTGTGGGTAAGAAAATTTGTGTACAGGATGTTAGTCAGTAGTTTACTATTTTTGAAAGATATCTTTTTATCTGATATAGTGAGCTAATTTGTAAACTCCTGCAAAAAGGCAGAACTAAAAGATTTGAATCTTTGAAATCAAATGAAAATATCTCCTGAGGTCATTCAGGTTCTATGATACCAAAACTTCAGTTTCTTTTCATAGCATGCATTAATTTGCCTTCATGGATTTTATAGTAACCTAATAAACTATAATTATTAAAGATGTCCTAATTTTAAATTTTACAGTATTATGATTTGGCAATAAATACATTATCGATAGCTAGTCATATAAAAAATTCTATCTAAGGTAAGAAAAAAAGAAAAAAAACAGCAACAGTAACAATAAAAAAATAAATACTACAGACCACCAGGCAATAAGATTTGAAATTTTAATTGAATATGCTTCTATAATTTGTAGATATATTACAGACTACTTTGCCTTTAAAAATACATAGCTCCAATCAACATTGATATATCACATTAATAAGAGAAAAGATAAAAATTATATCATCTCAATAGATGCAGAAGGAGTATTTGATAAAGTACAACATTCATTCATAATAAAAACACTAAACAAAGGAGGTTTAGAGGGAACATACCTCAGCATAATAAAGGCCTTGTATGAAAAACCCACAGCTAACATCATACTACATGGCTAAAAAAAATTTTTTTTAAAAGAACTTTTCCTCTAAGATCAAAAACAAGAGAGGAGTGTCCACTCTCACCCCTTCTATTCAACATATTACTGGAAGTCTTAGTCACAGCAGCCAGACAAGAAAAAGAAATAATAGGTATTGGTATTGACAGGCAAGAAGTAAAACATTTGCTATTTGTAGATGACATGATGCCATATATAGAAAACCCTAAAGACTCCACCCAAAATCTACAACTGATAAATTCATTCAATAAAGTCATAGGATACAAAAATCTGTTGTGTTTCTTTGCGCTAATAATAAAGAAGCAGAAAGAAATTAAGAAAACAATCTCATTTATCATTTCACCAAAAAGAAAAAACCTAAGAATAAACTTAACCAAGGAAGTGAAAGACTTGTACTCTGAAAATTATACAACACTGATGAGAGAAATTGAAGATGACACAAATGGAAAGACATTCCATGCTCGTGAATTGGAAGAACCAATATTGTTAAAATGTCCATACTACTCAGAGCAATCTACAGATTAAATGCAATCTCTATCAAAATACCAGCAACACTTTTCACAGAGCTAGAAAAAATAAAGCAAAATTTGTACAGAAATATGAAAGACCCCAGATAGTCAAAGCAATCTTGGGAAAGAAAAACAAAGCTACATGTATCACAATTCCAGATTTCATGATATACTACAAAATTATAGTAATAAAAGGAGTATGTTACTGGCACAAAAATAGACACAGAGATCAATAGAACAGAACAGAGATTGCAGAACTAAACCCACACATTTATGGTCAATTAATCTATGACAAAGGAGGCAAGAACATACAGTGGGGAAAAGACAGTCTCCTCAACAAATGGTGCTGGAAAAACCGGACAGCTACATGCAAAAGCATGAAACTGCACTTCTTTTTTACACCATAAAAAAAATGCAAAATGGATTAAAGACTTCAATGTGAGACCTGAAACTATAAAACTCCTAGAAGAAAACATAGGCAGTATTATACTGTGTGTGCGTGTGTGT
>NC_048236.1:21059936-21095618 GCF_002007445.2 Ailuropoda melanoleuca
TTTTGTTTTGTTTTGTTTTTTATAGTTATTTCTAATGGATTACTGACAGGAAGTGTCGATAATTATTAAACCATTAAACTGTTGAAAATGTCTAAATCTTTTTCTATAAGGAGTTTCTTTTTTTAGCATCTCAGATATATTCCAGAGTAAGCATGGTTTTCTCTGGTTTTACTTTATTATTTTCTTAATGGGATTAAAGTAGCTTACAAGTTTGTATTCTTACACTTCACCTATTAATTCCCTTTATTGACTGTGTGTATTTGCTATTAGAGTATTCGTTTCTGTGCTTCAGATTTCTTTAAATCTCCCTTTGCCTTCATTATTGTGTATGCATAGAGAAAATGCTTACATACAAATTAGAATACATTTAACATGTTTCTAAATAGATATTTCTTTTCAAATTAAATCTCTAAGGGGAAGTCTAAGGAGAATGTGAACGTATTTATGTAAAATATAGGTTAGCCTTATCTTTTTCATCTAGATCATCTCCTCTTATACAGAAATTATGTGAACATTAGAAAGGAAACTTCAATTTATGCATATTTCTTAGTAAATGGATGCAGACTTTCCCATCACCCTTTTTTCAGTAGAAAATATTAATATGTTTAGAATTTCTGTATTTCTCTGTGGGTAAGAAAATTTGTGTACAGGATGTTAGTCAGTAGTTTACTATTTTTGAAAGATATCTTTTTATATGATATAGTGAGCTAATTTGTAAACTCCTGCAAAAAGGCAGAACTAAAAGATTTGAATCTTTGAAATCAAATGAAAATATCTCCTGAGGTCATTCAGGTTCTATGATACCAAAACTTCAGTTTCTTTTCATAGCATGCATTAATTTGCCTTCATGGATTTTATAGTAACCTAATAAACTATAATTATTAAAGATGTCCTAATTTTAAATTTTACAGTATTATGATTTGGCAATAAATACATTATAGATAGCTAGTCATATAAAAAATTCTATCTAAGGTAAGAAAAAAAGAAAAAAAACAGCAACAGTAACAATAAAAAAATAAATACTACAGACCACCAGGCAATAAGATTTGAAATTTTAATTGAATATGCTTCTATAATTTGTAGATATATTACAGACTACTTTGCCTTTAAAAATACATAGCTCCAATCAACATTGATATATCACATTAATAAGAGAAAAGATAAAAATTATATCATCTCAATATATGCAGAAGAAGTATTTGATAAAGTACAACATTCATTCATAATAAAAACACTAAACAAAGGAGGTTTAGAGGGAACATACCTCAGCATAATAAAGGCCTTGTATGAAAAACCCACAGCTAACATCATACTACATGGCTAAAAAAAATTTTTTTTAAAAGAACTTTTCCTCTAAGATCAAAAACAAGAGAGGAGTGTCCACTCTCACCCCTTCTATTCAACATATTACTGGAAGTCTTAGTCACAGCAGCCAGACAAGAAAAAGAAATAATAGGTATTGGTATTGACAGGCAAGAAGTAAAACATTTGCTATTTGTAGATGACATGATGCCATATATAGAAAACCCTAAAGACTCCACCCAAAATCTACAACTGATAAATTCATTCAATAAAGTCATAGGATACAAAAATCTGTTGTGTTTCTTTGCGCTAATAATAAAGAAGCAGAAAGAAATTAAGAAAACAATCTCATTTATCATTTCACCAAAAAGAAAAAACCTAAGAATAAACTTAACCAAGGAAGTGAAAGACTTGTACTCTGAAAATTATACAACACTGATGAGAGAAATTGAAGATGACACAAATGGAAAGACATTCCATGCTCGTGAATTGGAAGAACCAATATTGTTAAAATGTCCATACTACTCAGAGCAATCTACAGATTAAATGCAATCTCTATCAAAATACCAGCAACACTTTTCACAGAGCTAGAAAAAATAAAGCAAAATTTGTACAGAAATATGAAAGACCCCAGATAGTCAAAGCAATCTTGGGAAAGAAAAACAAAGCTAGATGTATCACAATTCCAGATTTCATGATATACTACAAAATTATAGTAATAAAAGGAGTATGTTACTGGCACAAAAATAGACACAGAGATCAATAGAACAGAACAGAGATTGCAGAACTAAACCCACACATTTATGGTCAATTAATCTATGACAAAGGAGGCAAGAACATACAGTGGGGAAAAGACAGTCTCCTCAACAAATGGTGCTGGAAAAACCGGACAGCTACATGCAAAAGCATGAAACTGCACTTCTTTTTTACACCATAAAAAAAATGCAAAATGGATTAAAGACTTCAATGTGAGACCTGAAACTATAAAACTCCTAGAAGAAAACATAGGCAGTATTATACTGTGTGTGCGTGTGTGTGTATATATATATATATATATATACACACACATACACACACACAAAATTAAACAATTTGGAGTCAACCAAAATAAAAAGCTTTTGCACAGAAACCATGAACAAAAGGACAAGCAACCTACTGAATGGGAGAAGATATTTGCAAAGGATATATCCAATAAGGGGTTAGTATCTAAATATATGTAAAGAATTTATACAGCTCCACATTATAAAATCCCATTTAAAAATTGACAAATGACCTAAATAGACATTTTTACAAAGAAGATATACAGATGGCCAGCAGACAGGAGAGATGCTCAAAATCATTAAACATCAGGAAAATACAAATCAAAACCACGAGATGTTACCTCACACTTGCCAGAATGGCTGCTATTAAAAAGTAAAATAACAAATACTGGCAAGTAGGTGGAGAAAAAGAAACCTTCCTGCACTATTGGTATGGAGGCAAATGTGTGCAGCCATTGTGCAAAATTGTATGGAGATTACTCAGCAATTAAAAATAGAATTACCAAGGTGCCTGGTTGCCTCAGTCAATACTAATTCAAAAAGATATGTGCACCCTTATATTTATTGCAGCATTACAATAGCCAAATTATGGAAATAACCCAAGTGTTCATTGATAGACGAATGGATAAAGAAGACTCATGTATACCTACAATAGAATATTACTCAGCCATAAAAAGAATGAAATCTTGACAATTTCAACAACATAATAGACCTAGAGGGTGTAATTCTAAGTGAAATAAGTTAGAGAAAGCATATACCATACAATTTCACTCAGAATGTAGAATTTAAGAAACAAAACAAATTAACAAAAAGAGACTCTTCTTCAGAATTTTTATTTAAATTCTAGTTAACATATAATATTGGTTTCAGGAGTAGAATTTAGTGATTCATCACTTGCACATAACACCCAGTACTCAACACAAGAAGTGCCCTCCTTAATACCCATTACCCATTTAGCCTGTCTGCCACTCACCTTCTCTCCATTTACTGTTTGTTCTCTATAGTTAACAGTCTCTTATGGTTTGCTTCCCTCTTTTTTCCCCTCCCCCTATATTCATCTGTTTTGATTCTTAAATTCCATGTATGAATGAAGTCATATGGCATTTGTCTTTCTCTGACAGACTTATTTTGCTTAGCATAATACACGCTCCATCTGCATCACTGCAAATGGCAATATTTCATTCTTTTACATGGCTGAGTAATTGGCCATTGTATGTATATACCACATCCTCATTATCCATTCATCAGTTGATGGACATTCAAGCTCTTTCCATAACGTGTCTATTGTTGATAACGCTGATAAACATTGGGGTACATAGGCCCCTTTGAATCAGTATTTTTGTTTTTTCTGTTTACCTTTAGGTAAATACCTACTAGTACAATTGCTGAGTTATAGGGTAGTTCTATTTTTAACTTTTTGAGGAAACTTCCTAATGTTTTCCAGAGAAGCTGCACCAGCTTTCATTCCCACCAACAGCATAAGAGAGTTCCCCTTTCTCCACCTCCTTGCCAACATCTATTGTTTCTTGTCTTAATTTTAGCCATTCTGACAGGTATGAGGTGGTATCTCATCATCATTTTGATTTGTAGTTCCCGATCATGAGTGATGCTGAGCATCTTTTCGTGTGTTTGTTGGCCATCTATCTAGATGTCTTCTTTAGAAAAAATGTTTATTCATTTCTTCTGCCCATTTCTTAACTGGATTTTGTGGGTTTTTTTTTTTTTGTCTTTTGGATGTTGAGTTTATGTTCTTTATAGATTGTGGATACTAACCCTTTATCATCTGCAAATATCTTCTCCCATTCTGTAGGCTGTCTTTTAATTTTATTGATTGTATCCTTGGCTGTGCAGAAGCTTTATATCTTGCTGGAGTCTCAATAGTGCATTTTTGTTTTTGTTTTCCTTGCAAAAAGAGACATGTTTAGTAAGAAGTTGCTATGGCTGAGGTCAAAGAGGTTGCTATCTGTGTTCTCCTCTAGGATTTTGATTATTTCCTGCCTCACAGTCAGGTCTTTTATTCATTTTGAATTTATTTTTGTGCATGGTGTAAGAAAGTGGTCCAGTTTCATTCTTCTGCATGTTTCTGTCCAGTTTTCTCAACACCATTTGTTGAAGAGGCTGTCTTTTTTCCATTGAATATTCTTTCCTACTTTGTCAAAGATTAGTCGACCATATGGTTGTGGTCCATTTCTGGGTTTTCTATTCTTTACATTGATCTTTATGTCTCTTTTTGTGCCAGTACCATACTGTCTTGATGACTTTGTAATATAGCTTGAAGTCTAGAACTGTGGCACCTCCACCTTTTTTCTCTTTTTCAAGATTGCTTTGGCTGTTTGGAGTCTTTCATGTTTCCATACAAATCTTACAATTGTTTGTTCTAGCTCTGTGAAAAATGCTGGTGTTATTTTGATCAGGATTGCCTTGAATGTGTAGATTGCTTTGGGTAGTATGGACATTTAACAATATTTGTTCTGATCCATGAGCATGGAATGTTTTTCCATTTTGTTGTGTCATCTTCAATTTCTTTCATGAGTGTTCTGTAGTTTTTTGTGTACACATCTTTTACCTCTTTGGTTAGGTTATTCCTAGTTATGTTATGGTGTTTGGTGCAATTGTAAATGGAATCAATTTTTGATTTCTCTTTCTGCTGCTTCACTATTGGTGTGTGGAAATGCAACAGATTTCTGCACATTGATTTTATATCCCATGACTTTGCTGAATTCATGTATTCAGCAGTTTTTTGGTGGAGTTTTTTTTTTTTTTTTTTTTTGAGAGAGAGAGAAGGAGGTGAAGGAACAGAGCAAGTGGGAGAGAGAGAATCCTAAGCAGGCTCCAGGTTCATCATGGAGCCTGACTTGGGGCTCGATCCCAAAACCGAGATCATGACCCGAGCTGAAATAAAGAGTCAGATGCTTAACCAACGGAGCCACCCAGGTGCGCCTGATTTTTTTTTACATAGTTATATGTTGTCTGCAATGACTGAAAGTTTGAATTCTGCCTTGCCAATTTTGGATGCCTTTTATTTTTATTTATTTATATATTTTTTTGTGGTCTGATTGCTGAGGCTAGGACTTCTAGTACTATGTTAAATGGTAATGGTGAGAGTAAACATCCCTGTCTGGTTCCTGACCATCGAAGAAAAGCACTCAGTTTTTCCCCATAGAGGATGATATTAGCTGTGGGTGTCTTGTTTATGACTTTTATAAAGTTGAGGTATGTTCCCTCCATCCTTACTTTGTTGATGGTTTTTTTTATCAAAAATGGATGCTGTATGATTTTCTGCATCTATTGAGAAGACCACAGGGTTCTTATCCTTTCTTGTATTAATCTAGTGTATCACACTGATTGATTTGTGACTATTGAACCACAATTGCAGCCCAGGAAAAAATACGACTTGATCGTGGAGAATTATTCTTTTAATGTACTTTTGGAATTAATTTGCTAGTATTTTGTTGAGAATTTTTGCATCGATGCTCATCAGGGATATTCACCTGTAATTCTCCTTTTAGTGAGGTCTTAGTCTGGTTTTGGAATTGAGGTAATGCTGGCCTCATAAAAGGATTTTGGAAGCTTTCCTTCCATTTCTATTTTTTGGAATAGCTTCAGAAGAATAGATATTAATTCTTCTTTGTGAGATTACCGTGCTGCCCACTGTGCTAATAAGAAGGCAGTGGTATCTTCTTTAATGTCTGATGGAATTCCCCTGGGAAGCCATCTGACCCTGGACTTTTGTTGGAAGATTTTTGCTTGCTGATTCCATTTCTTTACTGGTTATGGGTCTTTTCAAATTTTCTATTTCTATTTCTTCCTGTTTCAGTTTTGGTATTTGCATGTTTCTAGGAATTTATCCATTTCTTCAAATTTGCCCAATTTGCTGACATATAATTTTTCATAATCTTATAATTGTTTGTATTTCTGTGCTGTTGGTTGTGATCTCTCCTCTTTCTCTTGTGATTTTATTTATTTGGGTCCTAGCTCTTTTTTGTTCTTGTTAAGTCCAGCTCAGGGTTTATCAATTTAATTTAATTATCAATTTAATTAATTAAATTAATAATAGAATTATTAATTAAATTAATTATCAATTTAATTAATTCTTTCAAAGAACCAGCTCTTAGTTTTGTTGGTCTGCTCTGTATTTTTTGTTTCTGTATCATTTATTTCTGCTTTCATCTTATTTCCCTTCATCTAGCTTTAGGTTTTATTTGCTGTTCCTTCTCTAGCTCCTTTACTGTAAGGTTAGGTTGTGTATTGGAGACTCTTCTTGTTTCTTGAGGTAGGCCTATATTGCTATATACTTTCCTCTTAAAACCACTTTGCTACACCCCAAAGGTTCTAGACTGTTGTGTTTTCATTTCATTTGCTTCCATGTATTTCTTAAAATTTCTTCTTTAACTTCTGTTTAACCCATTCATTCTTTGGTAGGATGTTCTTTAGTCTTTATGTATTTGTGCTTTTCCATATATTTTTTTCTTATGGTTAAATTCAGATATCATAGTGTTGTGATCAGAAAAGATGCATGGTATGATCTTAGTCTTTTTGTGCTGTTTGAGGTCTGATTTGTGACCGAGTATGTGATACATTCTGGGGACTGTTCCATATGCCCTCAAAAAGAATGTGTATTCTGTTGCTTTAGGATGAAATGCTCTGAATATATTTGTTAACTCCATCTGGTACAGTGTGTCATTCAAAGCAATAAGTGGGGTGTTAAAGTCCCCTAGTATTCTTGTATTATTATCCAAGAATTTCTTCATGTTGGTTATTAATTGATTTATATATTTAGGAGCTCCCAAATTAGGGGCATAAATATTTACACTTGTTAGATCTTCTTGTTGGATAGACCCCTTTATTAGGATATAGCACCCTTCTTCATCTCTTGTTACAGTCTTTGGTTTAAAATCTAGTTTTTCTGCTATAAGTATGGCTACTCTGGCTTCCTTTTCTTGTCCATTAGCATGATAGATGGTTCTCCACCCCCACAATTTCAATCTTTAGGTGTCTTTAGGTCTAAAATGAGTCTCTTGTGGGCAGCATATGAATGGGCCTTATTTTTTTGGTTTGTTTTGTTTTTATCCATTCTGATACTGTATGTCTTTTGATTGATGCATTTAGTCCATTTACATTCAGAGTGATTATTGATAAATATGTATTTAGTACCATTGTATTCTCTATAAAGTCATTGTTTCTGGAGATTTTCTCTGTTCCTTCTAGTCTTTGTTGCTTTTAGACTTTCTTTCCTACTCAAAGAGTCCCCTTTAATATTCTTGCATGGTTGGTTTAGTGGTCACAAACTCCTTTTAAACCTTTTTTTTTAAAGATTTTATTTATTTATTTGACAGAGATAGAGACAGCCAGCGAGAGAGGGAACACAAGCAGGGGGAGTGGGAGAGGAAGAAGCAGGCTCATAGTGGAGGAGCCTGATGTGGGGCTCGATCCCATAACGCCGGGATCACGCCCTGAGCCGAAGGCAGACGCTTAACCGCTTTGCCACCCAGGCGCCCCACAAACTCCTTTTAGTTTTTGTTTATCTGAGAAAGTCTTCACCTCTCCTTCTATTCTGAATGACAGCCTTGCTGGATAAAGTATTCTTGGCTGCATATTTTTCCCATTTAGCACTCTGACTATATCATGCCACTCTCTTCTGGCCTGCCACGTTTCTGTGAAGAGATCTCCACTTAGCCTGATTTGTCTTCTCTTGTAGGTTAAGGATTTATCTCCCCTTGCTGCTTTCAGGATTCTTTCTTTATCCCTGTATTTATACATTTTACTGTGATGTGCCTTGATGTTGGTCAGCTTTTGTTGATTTTGATAGGCGTTCTCTGTGCCTCCTGGAGTTAGATGTCTGTTTCTTTCCCCAGATTGGGGAAGTTTTCAGCTCTAATTTGTTCAAATAAACCTTCTGCCCCTTGTCCTTTTGGTCCCAGAAAAGCAGTCACATGACAGGGCAAGGGCTTGTATTTTATGGTAAAGCATCTCAAAAAGTTGGAATCCAGGTTAGTTGCCCTCAGCAGGCATCTCTGCTTGTATGCTATTGAATGGGGCAGCTCAATGGCATCTGCTGGCTCTTCTGTTCCCTGAAAGGCAGTGCCATCTCTCCCAAATGTACTCTAAGAAGGCAAACTGTGTCTCCCACTGTGACCCAGGGCATTGTCAGAGCATGCTGTGTTCCACTGTGCCCCTGCCCTACTCCACAGGAACACCTCTACACCTGCCAGGCTCCTACCTGCCAATGGCAAGGACTTCTGAAACTTTAGTCTTTGAGCTCCGCTACTTGTAAAAACTTGCACTACTCGGACCCTCTCATTTTCTCCATCAGTGTTTTTGGGGAAGTGTTTTCCTCGTGCAATCCCCTGCATGCTGCTTTGTCTCTCTCTTTCTTTCTCCAGGATCAGGGGTCCCTCCCTTCCACAGCACCCGTGATTCTTTTCTCCCCCAAATTACATCACTGCACCTTCTATTTTCCAGGATGTGGCCTCCTTTCTCCCTCTAGTTTTGCAGTTTGTTCTTTCAGTCCTCAGGTCAATTTCCTGGGAGTTCAGAATGATTTTATAATTATCTAGCTGTGTTCCAGGAACAAGGCAAGTACAAGGTCCTCCTACTGCTCCACCATCTTAACTCCTCCTCCACAAATTCTTAAATATGGAGAACAATTGGTGGTTGCAGGAAAGGACGTATATGGGAACCAGTGAAATAGATAAAGGGGATTAACTGTACACTTATAATGAACACTGTGTGGTATATAAAATTGTTGAATCTTTATATTGTACACCTGAAACTAATATAACACTTAATTATACAAAAAACATTGCTCCAAACAGTAAACGGATAATACAGTAGACGTAAAGAAATTAATTTCAGACCCGTCCCAATGGGTCTGGTTTAACAAGGGTGACCTGCATTGGAAAGTAATCTATCAATACAGAATCAATAAGATATTCATGATAGAAACAAGCAAGTGTAAACTAACCTGATTTTCAAAAAAAAAAATTATTGACCCCGTGCAATAAATTAAACCTACATTATTATAATTATGTAAATTACTAAATTATCATTTTTCTTTTTTTTACCAAATTATCAATTTAAGTATATTTTTATTTTATTATAAAAGTATAATTATGAATATGCTTCAGTTGTCACTTTCACTAAATATAAGAAGTATTTCCAAGAACAAATCAGACAGAAAATGATACTACTTTGGGAATAAAATGGATAATCATTTTATTATGCAAGCACTTGCATTTTCTGATTCTTCTTCCTATAATCTCATTAAAATAAAAAATATACTAAGAAAACAAGAATAACTCTATAGCCATTATATCCCCTCAATTATGAACCTTAAAACTGTGAAGAATTTTAGAAGATATAATATATATATGTGGGATCATAGTGAGGGTGAATTGAAGTACAATTAAAGAATTTGCAATCCCATTTATCAAAGAAGAGAATTTCAAAATGTATTTCTTGAAAAACTATATTATAATGTTATGGATATTACAGGATGGTAGAAGGAGAAGATATAAAGCAGGTAGCTCAGTAATTAGAATATTATTTAAAGGGTTGGAGTAACTGGTATTTGCACCCAGGAAAAAATAACAAATAAAGCTCATAAACCATAGTTAAATAATATTATACTACACAGAGTTGAATGCATAGTGAACTGATAAACCTAGGCATTTACACACTTACTTCTCCTTTTCTCCTCGCATCAAATTACTGGTCCAAGGTGGCTGAAATTAGAAGTGTTACCATCAGAAGACATCAATAGTGGCTGCAGGAAGATAAAATTAACCCCTAAAGGTCAGGCAAAATGAAGAACAAATCAGCATTACAATCATCATATAGAAAATTATATGAGTGGAGAAACCCTGAAATATATATAAGCTATTATAGAAGAAACTAAATTTACCCTGGGAATTTAAAACAAGCCACCACCACCACCACCACCACCAACAACAACAACAAATGATTTGGAACCAGAGAGACTGAATTACATTCCCCTCCATATCTCCGCTTAGGAGAAAAGGAAACAGTGCTCTGTGGAGAGATAATGCCCGCTATTGGTCCATTCATGTCACAAATACCAAGATTTCATTTTTTAGGCTGAGTAATATTCCATTGTGTATGTATACCCATTTTCTTTATCCATTCTTTTATTTTTTTAAATATTTTTTTTATTTATTTGACAGGGAGAGGGAGGGAGAAGGTGTGCACAAGCAGGCAGAGCAGCAGGCAGTGCAAGAGGGAGAAGCAAGTTCCCTCCTGAGCAGAGAACCTAACTCCAGGCTCAATCCCAGGATCCTGGGATCATAACCTGAGCTGAAGGCAGATGTTTAACTGACTGAGCGACCCAGCCATGCCTATCCATTCATCTTTGACAGACACCTAGATTGCTTCTTTATCATGGGCATTGTAACTACTGCAATGAATGTAGAATCACCAATCTTCAGATTGGTGTTTTTGTTTATTTCAGATAAATACCAAGTAGAATTGCTGGATTTTATGGCGTTTCTGTTTTCTATGTTCTGGGGAAACTCTATAATGTTTTGGTAGTGGCTGTATGAATTTACAGTCCAAGTCTTTTCTCCACATCCTAACCAATCCTTGTTATTTTTGTTTTTGATAATTGCCAGTATGACTGATGTGAGGTGATATTGTGATTTTGATTTGCATTTCCCTGATGATTAGTGATATTGAACAACTTTTCATGTGCCTGTTGGCCATCTGTATGTTTTTCTTGAAAAAAAAATTCAAGTCTTTCGCCCATTTTTAAAACGATTATTTGACTTTTTTTTTGAGATAAAGGGCTAATTTATTTTTTTAAATTATTTTTATTTATTTTTTTTATGTTAAGTTTGATGATTCATTAGTTGCGTATAACACCCAGTGCACCATGCAATACGTGCCCTCCTTACTACCCATCACCGGCCTATCCCATTCCCCCACCCTCCTCCCCTCTGAAGCCCTCAGTTTGTTTCTCTATTTCATTACTTATAATTGGTCTATTCAGATTTCCTATTTCTTCATGATTCAGGAAAAGAAGGTTGTGTGTTTATAGGAATTTCTCTTTTTCCTTTATTCTTGTCCAATTTGTTGGTGTATAATTCCTTGTAGTGATTTTTTATGATTCTTTGTTTTTCTGTGGAGTCAATAACAACTTCTCTTTCATTTTGGCTTGTATTTGGGCACTCTCGTGGGCATGCTCTCTTGATAAGTCTGGCTAGAGGTTTATCAATATTGTTTATCTTTTCAAAAAAAACAGCTTTTGTTTTCATCGATCTGTTCTATTGCACTTTAAAACACTATTTCATTTATTTCTGTTCTGGTCTTTATTTGTTCCTTTCCTCTCCTACTTTTCAACTTTGTTTATTTTTTATTTGTTTTTTTGTTTGTTTATTCTTTTAAATTTATTTAAGGTGCAATGTTAGATTGTTTATTTGGGATTTTTCTTGTTTCTCGTGGTAGGCCTGTATTGCTATGTACTCCTCTCCTAGAAATGCTTTTTCTGAATCACATAGATTTTGGACCATTGTGTTTCCATTTTTATTTGTCTCAAGGTATGATTTGGTTTCCTTTTTTATTTTTATTTTTTTGACCCATTGGTTGTTTAGTAACATGTTTAGTTTCCACATTTGTGTTTCTTTCTATTTTTTTTTAATAGTTTGCTAGTTTCATACAATTGTGGGTGAAAAAGGTACATGCTATGATTTCAATTTTTTTTGAATTTATTCAGACTGATTTTGTTCTCTAGCATATGATCCATCCTGGAGAATGTTTTACACACAAGTATAAAGGATGTGTATTCTGTTGCTTTTTGATGGAATGTTCTGTATATATCTGTCCATCTAGTCTAATATGTCATATAAAGACCAATGTTTCCTTATTGATTTTCTGGATTGACCCCTTTATCATTATATAATGTCTTTTTTTTTCTTATAGTCATTGTGTTAAAGACTAATTTGAATGATAGAAATATTGCTACTCCACCTTTCTTTTTGTTCCCATATGCATGCAATATTTACTTTCAGTTTGTGTGTGTTTGGATCCAAAGTGAGTCTCTTGTAGACTGCATATAGATGGATCTTTTTTTTTTTTCAGTCCTTCCAACCTCCCAATGTCTTTTGATTGGAGCATTTAGTCCATTTGCATAAAGTAATTTTTTAAAA
Source organism: Ailuropoda melanoleuca (assembly GCF_002007445.2). NCBI lineage: Eukaryota > Metazoa > Chordata > Mammalia > Carnivora > Ursidae > Ailuropoda > Ailuropoda melanoleuca. Next base: position 21,072,439 of record NC_048236.1, read on the forward strand.
AGATTTTAATTATTTGTTGGAGAGAAAGAGAGAGAGTGCGTCCATGAACAGGGAAGAGGGAGAAGCAGACTCCCTGCTGAGCAGGGAGCCTGCTGTGGGGCTCGAGCCTAGAACCATGATCATGACCTGAGCTGAAGGCAGCCGCTTAACCTACGGAGCCACCCAGGAACCCCTAAAGTAATTATTGATAAGTATGTACTTATTTCCATTTTGCTTATTATTTTCTGGTTGTTTTGTAGATCTCTATTCCTTTCTTCTCTCGGTTTCTTTCCTTGTAATTTGATGATTTCCTTTAATGTTATGTTTGGGTTCTTTTCTTTACTTTTTGTCTATCTATTGTATGTTTTTGCTGTTTGGTTACTATGTACTTGATATGTATTGATCTCTATATATACCAGTCTTTTTAAGCTTATAGCTGCTTCAGTTGGAACACATTCTAAAAGAACTACAATTTTATTTCTCTACCCACATTTTAGGTTTTTGATGTCACCTTTTAATTTTGTGTCTGCCTTAACTATGTATTGTAGTTGATATTACTACTTTTGTTTTTAATCTTATTATAACTTATTAAGTGGCTAATCTTCTGCCTTTCTTATATATTTTCCTTTACTAGTGTTATTTTTTCTTCCATATATTTTCTTATTTCTAGTTATGGCATTTTCTTTTCCATGTAAAGAAGACTCTTAACATTTCTTGTAAGGCTTGTTAATTGGTAATAAGCTCTTTTACTTATCTGAGAAACTATCTCACTTTTAATTCTGAATTATAACCTTGCTGGATAGAGTATTCTTGGTTGTAAGGTTTTCCTTTTCAACATTTTAAATATATTTTTCTACGCCCTTCTGACATGAAAAAAATTTGCTGAAAAGTCAACTGAGAGTCTTAATGGGGTTTTTCTTGTATATGACTTTTCTCTTGCTACCTTTAAGATTTTCTCTTTGTCTTTAACTCTTGCTATTTTAATTATATAATAGGTCTTGGAGTGGATCTTATTGGGTACTACTTGTTTGGGTCTGTCTGTGCCTCTGAGACCTGGATGTCTGTTTCCTTCCCTAGGTTAATAAAATTTTCAACTATTTTTTTTTCAAATAAGTTTCCTGCCCTTTTCTATCTCTCTTCTCTTTCTGAGATCCTTATAATGCAAATGTTAGTATGCTGGATGTTGTCCCAGAGGTCCTTTAACCTATCCTCATTTTTAAAACCCTTTCTTTTTGCTGTTCATCTTGGGTACATTTCTGTATCCTGTCTTTCATATTGATGACTCATCTGTATTGTCCAAGGTGTTGCTAATTCCCTCTTGTGTGTTTTCATTTCAGTTATTGTGTTCTTTAGCTCAGATTGGTTCTTTTTTAAATTTTCTATGTCTTTGTCCTTTCTGAGTTCACTCTCAAGACCAATGAGTATCTGTGATCATTTCTTTGAACTCTTAATCAAGTAGGTTTCTTATCTCTGTTTCATTTAGTACCCCCCCACCCGGAGTTTGTCTTATTCTTTGGTTTAAAACACTTTCTTCTGTCTCCTCATTTTGTTTGACTTTCTGCATTTGTTTCTATGAATTAGGTGAAACAGCTAATTCTCCCACTGTCGAAGGAATGGCTTAGTATAAGAAAATCACCTGTGTTTATGGTGTGGGCTTGGTGTCTTTGGCTGTTTGGCACTGAAGTGGGCTTGGACAAGGTGGTCCCAGGGCCTCTGCACACGGGGTATCCTGGTGGAATAGGTGGAGTTGGAGTGAGCATGAGCCAGGAGTTCCCATGGTGCTTTGTGCTGGAGTTGCACTGGTGTGATGGCTGGAGCTGGAGTAGACATGGGCTGGGGGTCCTGGAGTACTCTGTATTGGTACTACCTTGGCAGGACAGCCATAACTCAAGCAGGCATTGTCCAGGTCTTGGGGACATTGCCCTGGCAGAACTGCTGAAAATGGAGTGGGCTCAGGCTAGGTGTTCCCAGGCACTCTATGCCTAGGTTACCCTGAATGGATGAGCTGGATCTGGAGCAAGAGCAAGTGCAAGCCAGGGCTCCTGGGCACTCCATATTGTAGCTACCCTGGTGAGATGGCTGGAGCTGGAAGGGGTGCCAACAACCTAGGCCACCTTGATGAGATAGCTATAACTTCAGTGGGCATGGGTTGCGGGTGTCCCAGATCACACTCTGCTGGGACCACCTTGGTGGGACAGCTGGAAGTGGGATAGTCATGGGGAGTGGGCTGCCTTGGGGGATGTCGGGAGCTGGTGGGAGCTAGGGACCTAAAGTTGCTAAAGTGGCCCTACCAGGCTATCTAGAGAGCCTGGACTCTGTTCCCACCTGTGCAATCAAGGTGGAAGGGGAACATAAATATTAGCTTGCCAATGCCCTTGGCTCTAGGGAGGTTGCTGCAGTTCTCCCACAATTTGGCAGATGCTCTGGGGTTGGTAAATACATTTCCTTTACTTATAATCTAGTTGCCCTTCAAACTGCTAACATTTCTCTTTGTTTGGGTTTTTTTTTGGGGGGAGTGAGGTGGTTTTTTTGCTGTGCTCCAGGCCTGTACACCCCTCATTTATATCCCTCCCTACTGAAGGCCCTAGCATCAGAGGGTAGGGTTCAATCTTTGCCGTATCTCCATCTCTCCTACACTTCTCCATTTGGTTTTTCTACTTGTTGTTGTGTAGAAGCTATTTAATTAGCCCTCATTTCTTCTTCATAAGGAATTGATCTATATGTAAGTATAAATTCAGTGTGCCCACAGGAGGAGATGAGTTAGAGTCTTCCCATACCACCATCTTGGACCACCACCTCTGTCAAAGCAGGTTTCTGTTAGCATAAGGAAAGCTATATGTAATTTTGAGGTCTTGCCATAAATTTACCATAAAAATTATATTTTGCATAAACTACATATTTATGCTTTAAATTTTGTAGGCATTTAAAATGTTCAGAAATATGGGTCACAAGGTAACTTAAGAATTAAAAACCTGTTGTTTGGGGCTCCTGGGTGGCACAGCGGTTAAGCATCTGCCTTCGGCTCAGGGCGTGATCCCTGCATTATGGGATCCAGCCCCACATCAGGCTCCTCCACTAGGAGCCTGCTTCTTCCTTTCCCACTCCCCCTGCTTGTGTTCCCTCTCTCTCTGGCTGTCTCTTTCTCTGTCGAATAAATAAATAAAAATCTTAAAAAAAAAAAACCTGTTCTACAAAGACCATATACTTGTGAATAACTCTGTGTGGTCTGCATTCCACTAAGGAAAAGTATCATTGAAACTTCCTTTATCAATTGCAAGTTTTAGCAGTTATTCTTTTTCTAATTTGAGAGTTCCAATAAATGCAACTATAGAGAGTCACTGTATAGATCCTAAATATGCCACTGTAAGACAGGAATTATGTGTGGCTTATAAATAATTGAATATTTAAACGTGGCTAACAGTATCTAATAGGGACAAGCTGATAGTAATATGACATATCTTTGTGCTTTTGCTCTTGTCATTAAAGTATCTCCACTGTATGCTTTGATCCACCTTCTCTTTAAGCCCCCAAGGAAGACTAAAAAAAATGGTAACTGGAGAGGGACACTGATTCTTCATAAGAGCCAAACATTGACTTAAAAATTGAAATTTGGCAGCCTGTAAATTCCAATCAGGTTGTTCAGAATCAGATTTTCATTACAGACTTGAAATAGTTTAGTGCTTTTACTTACAACTTGACTTAATAAATTAAGTCATTTAACAAAACACTTATTGACTACTTAATTGGATCCAAACTTTCTTATAGGCATTAGAACTACTGTGGGGATGAAGACAAAATTTCTACTGTTACAGAACCTAATAGTCTAAGAGGAAGGAGTAGATTTTAACAAATAATTCATCATATAACTTTAAAGAGTAATAAGTAGTGAAGAAAATTTTAAAATAAGTTAAATGGAAAGAAGAATTATTAGAAGCTAATTTCAATTAGCTGGTGGGTAGTCTTTTCTGAAGATATTTCTTCTAAAACAAGGCCTGGAGAAATTAATCATATGAAGCAACATGGCACTGCAGGAAAAGAGAGGGTCAGGGGCAAAGGCCAAAATGCAAGAATGAAGTCAGTGGATTTTTGTAATGAAAATAAGGGCAACTTGTTTGCAGTATGGTGAGCTAAGGGCACAGTGGTACCAAATAAAGAGAGAAAAGTCAAGATGAGAACATGCTTTTTTTTTTTTTTACTCAAAATCATCTTAAATGGCTGCTAGGTGTAGTAGATCCAGTATAAGAACTATTTTATCAGCATATACTTTATAATCTAGATCTCTGTGATTTAACAGCTTAAATCTTGGGCCAACTAGGTCATTTTTAGAGTTGTTCCTTCCATTCTTGTTTCCAAAAAACAAAACGTCATGTTCTGTCAAGGGATTTTCAGTACTCTGGAAGCTCCATGTGGCCTAATAACATGATACCACAGTGTTAAGGCAGGGTGAAGAGGAAGCAGCATGCACATGGATGACGAAATTATTAAGATAAATAATGTGTACAGTCCTGATTGTTTGTATCCTGATGAAGTCCCAATAGTTCATTTTTACTTCTGTTTCCCTTGCCTCCGGCAATATTTATAGTAAGAAGCTGCAGTGGCTGAGGTCAAACAGGTTGCTGGCTGTGTTCTCTAGGATTTTGATGGTTTCCTGTCTAATATATAGGCCTTTCATTCATTTTTAATTTATTTTTTTGTGCATGGTGTAACAAAGTGGTCCAGTTTCATCCTCCTGCATGTGTCTGTCCAGTTTTCCCAACACCATTTGTTGAAGAAGCTGTTTTTTCCCCACTGAATATTTTTTCCTGCTTTGTCAAAGATTAGTTGGCCATATAGTTGTGGCTCCATTTCTGGGTTTTCTATTCTGTTCCATACAATCCTTATTATTTTTGAAAACAGCTTTCAGGGTTGCATTAGTCTGTTTCACTTAGAACATGTAGAGTGTCTTGTTTTCAGTGTAAACATAGTTTATACAGACTCAATAGATAAAAATAGCCACATTAAAATTATACTGAATATATACATATATTTCCCACTTGTGTCATAAATTGATAACATTTTCTATCCACTGAGGAGTTATATTGAAATCCATAAATTTAAGTGCAAATATATGTATCAACCTATAAGTTACAGAAGTCTGTATGTGCCTTTAATTTTTTTAATACACTGAATAGTTGAAACTATTGTCAACCTATAAATTATAGAAGTCTGTATATGCCTTTAAATTTTTTAATACATTGAATAGTTGTAATTATTGTAAATTATTGTAAGTCCTATATTTAATGTTTTAAAATTAATTTTGTTCATGCAAATGAAATAATGTAAATTAACAAATGCTACAGAAAGATAATTGACACTAAGTGCTATGTTCTTCAACATAGACACAGTCTTTGACATTGTGGAATTTCTATTAGAGTCTTACTAAATATTCAGGTGAGGGAAAAAAATAACATTAAGAAAAAGAGCAAGTGAAACTACAATGTCCACATGATATTGGGGCAATTCCCTGGTGTCTTGCTGGGGGAAACTTAGTGTTTTACATTTCTGGGAGAAAAGAATAAGTAGTTTAAAATCATTGGAAATCCTACCTAGTGGCCCAGCATCCTGGGGATTCACTGGAATTATTTTACTAAGCTAAAAAGAAATTCAAAATGCAAGTCCAGATCCAAGAGTTCACCACAAAGCCACTAAATATGGGTTATTAAAACACACAGCCAGGGCACCTGGGTGGCTCAGTCAGTTAAGTGGCTGCCTTTGGCTCAGGTCATGATCTCAGGGTTCTGGGATCCAACCCCTCATAGGGCTCTCTGCTCAGCAAGGAATCTGCTTCCCTCTCTTCCTCTGCCCCTCCCATGTGCACTCTCTCTCTCCCTCTCTCAAATAAATTAGTAAAATAAAAACTGTTAAAGAACACACAGCCTGCAGAATCAAATGTGCTTAAGTAGGCCACTCTAACCACAGCATTTGTAGATATGTGAACAAATTTAATTTTCAAATTATTTTTTAAATTTTCAAGTGGATAATAGATGAGATTTACAAATATATATATTATGAATAGACATATTAATCAAAAATAGAATTATTAGGAAACAGTATTTTATAAGCAGCTGAGAGTAAATGCTAGTCATTAGATGATTTCAGTTTATAATACACAGACTTCTTTGTTCCAATTCTAGAGGAACCATTAAAAATGCCAATTGGAAAGCATTACTGTGAAATGCAAAAATAGATGAGGAAAACAAAACATCCCAGAAATATATTTTAGAATGCATTAATGGTTGCACTAATTTAATTTAGAACAAAATCTATGGAGAAGTTGTACACATAGGAAAGAGTAATTTGTTGCACAAACATGTTGGGTCAAAAGCTACCTAAGTGAGTATAAATGAGTATTCTGCTATGAGATGCCATATTTTCCAGAAAAGGTACAAATTCTATTTTATTTAATAATTTCTACAGCAATCCTGTCTTATTTTCATAAAACATTTTTTCCAAAATATTTTATATACTATTCTTTCAAAATGAACAGAAAAGGAAACACTTTTTTTTTTGTTTTTCTTAACTATATGCAAGTAGATTGAAATGGAACTCTAGAAAAAAAAGTTTGGTTGCATTTTTTATAGATACATAATTTCATAAAGCCACTCCACTTTGAATGTAACTTATAACCTGATCTAACATGAATATCAAATTGCCAAGGGTATTTTGATCTTAGCATCATTAAACTATGAAAAATGAATGTTATAATAAAAGAACCAATCTATTTTTTTATTATAGTTCTGTGGCATAATACTATTGTGTTAAGATGAAAACTCTGTAGATTTTAGGCCTTTATGTATAAGGTCCAAGAATAAGGTAATATATAAAATCTTTCAGCATCTTTTTACTATAAAGTTCAGAGTCTCGGGTGCTAAAGGGTTGAAAGTTTTTTAATTTCATTATAATAAGAGCTCACCCATGGGTAGCTACCTCAAACACCTTAGATAAGAAGAAAACAGGGAGTTTTATCCAGTCTTGAAAATCATTTTTTGAATAAAAATATGTAACAATTAATGCTTAATATCTGCACGCATAATTTCTTTTCCAAGAAATTTATTGTTTTGTGGATAACCATTATGAAAAAAACGAGGTTCTTTTACCTTTAAAAAAAATTCCATAGAATTTCTAGAAGTCCTAATGGAATATTTTTCCTTCCCATTTATTACTATAATTAATAATATTTGAAGCCTTTATAAAGTATTTCTTCAGGGGAATATAAAACATGTTAGTATTTTTCAAAACTCCTTGAAGCAGAAAATTTTCCTTAATAAGTTAAAAAAATTAATCATATACAGCTTATCCTTTATTCAAGGTCAGTAGGATGAATGGGTGTTAGAAAACCAGGATTAGAACCAAGATTTGCCATGAAGTGTCTCTTCATGATGCATACAACTGCATCACTTTTTCCTCTCACTGAACCCTATAAAGGAATGTAGGAACTGGCATTAAAATATTGTGACTTTGAAAGCATTATTTTATGCTATTGGGAAAGGAAAGTACAATCAAACTCTTGTCACATATTACAGGGTCATTAGAAATATAGAAGTAAAATGAAAACCCTAAGTATATTTATTGAAAATGTTTTAACTTCGTTTCTATACCTACTGTCAACGAGCAGTCAGGCTTTGAATTGGAATCAGAGTCTAGCAAGAGGGACAGGAAGCAGACACAAAATGCCACTTTCTTTCCATATGTCCTATTTCCAGTTAAATCAGGCATTTCCAGCAACACCAAAAGAGCAAGAACGATCAATGCAGAGATCATTCTCTGTTACCTCAGTTACCTGTATTACTGGCATGAACACTGGAGCTGAATTTGTGGGAAGACAAAGGAAATACTGGTTCTTAAACTTAATCACCCCCAGATAAAAAGCAACTAGAGGCTAGAGCTAACCTTCTGGTTGATAAATCTAGGCTGAGAAGCATGAGCAATTGTTCATAAATTGCCAATCAGGATCACCAGCATAATTCAGAAATGACATATTCAAATAATTTTATGTCTGCTTTTGCCTTTAGCAATTCGTAAATGACCCTATAGAAATTTTTTCATTGAAATTTCTCATTACTTGATTATGCAACCTAAATTGTAAAAAAAAAAAATCTTTCAGGCAAGTATGGTTAATTTATTATAGTGTTAACAGGATTAAAGAATTTAAAGTGCTAGTGAAAGCTGCAGCAGTTTTAATTAGAATGACTTTATATTAACTTACATGGAAACAACATATAAGTAAGAGAATAAGTTAAAAATGAAGAATTCTATTGCATCAAAGCTGCTGCTCCTATCACAAGTTCTGGTAAAGGTATAATTCTCAGAAGTAAATTTCACAATTAAAACTCAAGGGGAAGGGTGCCTCCGTCAGTTAAGGGACCCACTCTTGATTTCGGCTTAGGTCTTGATCTCAGGGTTGTGAGATCAGCCTCCCATCAGGCTCTGTACTGAGTGTGGAGCCTGCTTGAAATTCTCTCTCTCCCTCTTCTTCCACCCTTTCCCACCCCATACTCATTCTCTCAAAAAAATAAAAAATAAAAACCTCGAGGGAATAATTATATTTTTATATTCACCTTAATCAGCAGGAGTTTAGACAAATAAGTTTAATAAGAGAATGGCTTGTGAAAAATTAAGTGCAATGGAACAGTGAAATATATTGCCCCAAACAATTTAGACAACAAAAGAGTAAATTTAAGTGCTCCTCTGGTGATCACAAAGTTGCAAAGCACCGTTATTTTCAAAGTGTTTTTGTCAGCTAAATAATATGCTTGTCTTTTCATTGTTGAATGAAAAATCCATGTTCCCCAATTCTCTCTTATCCCATTATCATGTTTTCAGAGATTAGAATCATGTGGATTTCAGATTATTATATCAGAATGGAATAAGCATTTGCATTTCTAAATTTGCACTCTCAAAGTTTGAGCAGCTGATCACCATTTAACAAAGCATGCACCATCCCTGATTATTTCACCATAAATCTAATGAGGCAAACAGATGTATGAGGCTGCTTTGTTGCATAATCAGACATCCTTTTTTTTTTTAAACAGAAGTGTACATACATTGTTATAACAGATGACTTACAAACACAGTTTGGTTTATACATAGGACTTGCCCTAACAGCAGCATTTGCATTTTTTCTATGTACTTAAATCAACAAAAGTAATAATTGAAAGCAAGTTTTACTCATGGCGTGGAAGCACAGAAAGTTATTGACCTTATAGAATTGCAGTATCTGAACAATGTCATATTTTTGAAATTGAATTTACTATATTACAAATTTTACCTAATATTTAAAGAATGTTATCTGATATGTTGATTCAGTAAGCAAAAATATGTTGTTTGAATTTTCTTCCTATAGTTCTTAAAATAATTGAGACAAATAACATATATATGCACACGCAAGTATATAAAGTACAGTAACATTACTTAAACTCTTATGCTATTTCAAAGCTTTTTTTTTTCCCAAAAATAAGACCACCTATAAATACCATTTTAAATACAATTTCAAAGGGAAGGTCTACATGCTATCTTCAGTGTCTGTGTGTTAATAATATAGTGACAAAATTATATTTATTTCTATATCTTTTGTGTTTTAGTCTCTGATTTATTTTTTTTTAAGATTTTATTTATTTATTTGAGAGAGAGAGGGAGAGAGTGCACTCATGCACCCGAGAGAGCTGAAGGGGGAGGGAGAGTGACAAGTAGACGCCCCACTGAACATGGAGCCCGTCCCAGGGCTAGATACCATGACCCTAAGGTCATGACCCAAGCTAAAACCAAGAGTTGGACACTTAACAGACTGAGCCACCCAGGATCCCCTTAATTTAATCTCTGTTTTCTACCTCCACTTCTAGTTTCCAGCAAGACCTCTCAGGTTGGTCATGTACTTATTTATATTTAATGTAAGTAGTTAAAATTTATAAATATGCACATACCCTCAAGATTATATGAAAGATGGTTAAAGTACATGGTTAATAGAAACAAACATATATACTACACTGAAAAAAATTGCCTAGTTATTTTCCAATATAAATAATAATTATATACAGATACTAAATCTCTATATCTCAGAAGATTAAAGGCATTTAGACTGCATTATGACACATTATATTATATGAAAACTAGATGACTTTATCACCGTAATTAGGTTAGGCACAAATGACCCTTAGTTTGTGTGGATCCATAATAAAATTGGGAATGAAAACTTTTTTTGAAAGTGTTAATTCCACTGTTCCATTATAATGATGAAAAAAAAACTAAGTATGATATACACTTTATAAATTGACTCTAATAGTACAAATTACAACAGACCAAAGATGAATAGGCTGATAGCACTATAATTAGCACATAAAAGAAATAATCTCAGATTAAACTCATTATTTTACAACGCAGTAAGAATGAATACAAAATTCATTTGTACATCCATTATAAATTAAATATGTATCTATCTATCTATATACACACATACATAGAATTGAGTATACCTCAAAATCCCAATGAACTAAGAGAATTTTATATTATTCACTGATGATTTATTACCTTCTTTTTTTGGTGGTGGTAACATTTTTTAGCATTAAAATATTTAAACTTTGCCAATATATGGCTGTTCCTCAATCAGGAATAAACTCGAGTGATTTTGACTTAAACATCTTCTATAACAAGCCAAACAGAAGTCATTATAGCTTTGTGCTAATGGTTCTCTATAACACATTTTTGAAGCTTCAGAACGGGAAAAAATCTATGCCCTATGTCCTCCAAGAAATGCAACATTAGTTAGGGTTTTCTATTGTACAGGTTGATTATTTACATCTCTCACATTTTAATGTGTTTTAGTTCAGATGTTCAGCCTTAGTGGGCCTTTTAAAAATCTTTATTCTTGTATCCTCTACTATTTATTTCAATTTTATTTGACATGATTTATTTTTTATTTGTCCTTTTTGCTTGGTTTAATTTATTTTTTTTAACTTTAGACAAAATGGAGAAAAAACAATATACTCATACTTTGATTATGCATGCTGGGCATTTTTCCTCCCTTTTTAGCTCCTCATAAGACCTTCACACATGCCTGAAAGCCCCACACCTGCACACAAAGCACATGGTTTTCTGCCTAATTTCAGGTTAAAATTATTTCCTAAAAATACAGTACAACCACCTTTAAAGTTAATTCAGGAGTGCTAAAGAAAATAATTCTTTTTTTCATACTCAGAACTATCATTTTAGTATTAAAAAATTGAAAAATGATATCAATTTACAAAATTATTTTATGCCACTCTATCTATCTACCTATTCATTTATAACCCCCAGGACTGAAGTAAATAACTATATCTAGGGAAATCTAGTTAAATGCATGCATTCCCTCCAATTTAAGGTGTCCTTAAACTGTCTTCCAATGACTAAACAAACTTGGAAATGTGGGAGAATTCAAAAGCAAATTTAGAGCTATAAGTCATATGCACTCATTACTTGGAATATTTATTGTATAAAAGAGACCTGATTTGCTATCTAAATATTTGTGAAACTGCAAGTTTTCAGTCTTTTTAAGAAGTAAAATGCCTATTAAGTGAAATTTTCTCTTATTTATAAAGAACCTTAATGGATGTGACAAGTTTCAGAATAAAAGGTGGGGAATCATAAAATACTCTGCATAACTTGATGTGTAAAATATTTTACTTCCAGTAAATGTATAAAAATTATTTTATATTTTATTGTTTGTTTGTGAAGGGTCTGGGCTCAAGTCATGGTTCTCTGCAACACAGTTTTTTAAATTAAACTATATTTAGTACAATGTTCCATCAGATTCAGGTGTGCAACCTAGTAATTTAGTAAGTCTATATATTATGCTATGCTCACTGAAAGTGTAGCTACTCTCTGTCATCATAAAATATTAATACAATATGATTGATTATATTCCCTATTCCGTACCTTTTATCTCCATGACATTTATCTGATAGCTGGATATCTCCGATTTCCCTTCACGTATTTTGCCCAACTCCAACCCCCTTCCCATCTGGAAGCCATCAGTTCTCTGTATTTATTGGACTATTCCAGTGTTTTGATTGTGTGTTTATTCATTATCTTAGATTCAATATATAAATAAAATCATAGATTATTTGTTTTTCTACATCTGACTTACTTTATCTAGAATAATGTCCTATTGGTCTATTCATGATGCGATTGGCAAGATTTCATTCTTTTTTACAAACAAGTAGTATTTCATCGTGTATACACACACACATACACACACACACACACACACACACACACACAATTTCACATCTTTTTAAAAAATATTTATTTATTTTAAATTCCAGTATAGGGGCACCTGGCTGGCTCAGTCAGTTAAGCATCTGCCTTCTGCTTGGTAGTGATCCCAGGGTCCTAGCACTGAGCCCTGTATTGGGCTCCTTGCTCAGCAGGGAGCCTGTTTCTCCCTCTCCCTCTGCTTCTCCCTGCCCTGCTTGTGCTCTCTCTCATTGTCAAATAAATAAATGAAATCTTAAAAAAAATAAAATAAATTCCAGTATAGTTAACATAGGGTGTTGTATTAGTTTCAGGTGTAAAACATAGTGATTCGACAATTCCATACATCACACGGTACTCATCGTAAGTGCACTCCTTCATCTCCAGCACCTATTTTCCACTTCCCTTCTGGTAACCATCAGTTTGTTCTCCATAGTTAAGAGTCTGTTTCTTGGTTTGTCCCTCTTTTTTTTCCCTTTACTCGTTTTTTTGTTCATTTGTTTTCTTTCTTAAATTCCATATATGAGTGAAATCATATGGCATTTGGCTTTCTCTGAGTGACTTATCTTGCTTAGCATCATACTCTCCAGATCAATTTATGTCATTGAAAATGGCAAGATGTCATTCTTTAATGGCTGAAATATATACATATATGTCTGCATATATATACATATATAAATGTATATATGTGTATGTATATACATGTGTGTATGCATACATATACACACACATACATATCCCACATCTTCTTTATCCATTCATCTATGGAAGAACATTTGGGTTGCTTCCATATCTTGGCTATTGCAAATAACGCTGCAATAAACATAGGGGTGCATATAACTTTTCAAATTACTGTTATTGTTTTCTTTAAGTAACTACCCAGTAGTGAAATTACTGGATCATGTAGTATTTTTATTTTAAATTTTTTGAGGAAATTTCATACTGTTTTCCACAGTGGCTATAGCAATTTGCATTTCCACCAACAGTGTATGAGGGTTCCTTTTTCTCTATATCCCTACCAATAGTTGTTATTTCTTTTTTTTTTAATTTTAGCCATTCTGACGTGTAAGGTGGTCCTCATTTCTTTTTGATTTGTATTTTCTTGATGACTAGTGATGTTGAACATCTTTTCATGTGTCTCTTCGCCATGTGTATGTCTCCTTTGGAAAAATGTCTATTCAAGTCTTCAGCCTATTTTTAAATCTGATTGTTTATTTCTTAGGTGTTGAGTTGTATAAATTCTTTATGTATTTTTGATGTTCAACCTTTATCAGATATATCCTTTGCAAATATCTTCTCCCATTCAGTAGGTTGCCTTTTCATTTTGTTGTTGGTTTCCTTGGCTATGAAAAAGGTTTTTGTTTAAGATTTATTTATTTATTTATTTATTTATTTATTTATTTATTTGAGAGAGAGAGAGAGAATATGAGCAGGAGGGGCAGAGGGGGAAAAAGAGAGACTCTCAAGCAGACTCCACAGAGCATGAAGTCCACCTGACAGGGGGCTCAATCTCATGACACTGAGATCACAACCTGAGCCAAAACCAAACGTTGGAGACTTAGACCACTGCGTCACCCAGGACCCAAGCTGTGAAAAGTTTTTGTAGTCCCAATAGTTTAGCTTTGCTTTTGTTTCCCTTGCCTAAAGAGATAGGTCTAGAAAAATTGTGATAATATCAGTGTCCAGGAGTTTACCACCAATGTTTTCTAAGTTTTATGGTTTCATATCTCACATTTAGGTCTATAATCCATTTTGAATTTTTGTGTGTGGTGTAAGAAAGTGATCCTGTTTCATTCCTTTGCATGTCGCTGTCCAGGTTTCTCAGCACTATTTATTGAAGAGACTGTCTTTTCCTCATTGTGCATTGTTGCCTTCTACCGTGTTCGTCTCATCTGATTTTTACTCTTAATTTTTAAAACTTTTTTAATGTTCATATTTTTTGAAGTAAAATGCACAGCAAAATGCACCCATTATAAGGGCCCACTTCTATGTGTCTTGATGAATGTGTAAACCAGTGTAACCACTACCTCATCCAAGATATTAAATAGTATCATCACTCTTGAAGCCTTCCTATTCCAGTCAATCCTCACCCAACAAAGGCAACTAACTACTGTTCTGAATTCTATCTCTATGGATTAATTTTGCTTGTTCCAGAGCTTCATATGAATGGACTCATACAGTGGTTACTCTCTGGTGTCTGACTTCTTTCTCCCAATATACTGTATTTGAAGTCTGTCCATATTGTGGAATATATCAGTAGTTCATTCTTTTATATTGTTGTGTAGAATTCCATTGTATGAATATACTTTAGTTTGCTTATCTTTTCTCCTTTTCATGGATATGAGTTGTTTCCAATTTTGGGCTAGTGTTAATAACATTTTTATAAACATTTCCATAGAAGTAATTTTGAGGATATTTATATTTCTCTCTCTTGAAATTCCTTTTGAGTGGAAATAACAAATAACAAAGATGAAATTGGGTTAATGATGCCTAACAGTGGATAAAAGATGGTATATGGTCACCTTTATTAGAAACTGACAAATTGTTCCAAAGTGGTTGTACCATTTTATCTTTCCATAAACAATGTATGAAAGCCACAGGTGCTGCATATATTTGCCCATATTTGGTGTTATTGATCTTAATTTTAGCCATTCTAATGAATCTATAATTTTATCTCATTGAAGTTTTAATTTTAATTTCCTTGATGACTAATTGTGTCAAGCATATTTTCACATGCTTATGGTCCATTTGAATATTTTCTCTTGTGAATATCTAATTGTTGTGCCCATTATAGATATGTAAGATTTATTTATATATTTAAGATACAAGTTATTTGTCAGATACATATAATGGAAATACAGCTTTTTAATTTTTTTAATGTCTTTTAAAAATCTAAATATTTTTAACATGAGTATTGAATTTTCAGTTTTATTCTTTACTCTCTCAATATGGTAAATTTGTTTTCAAATGTTACATAAACTATGCATTCCTGGGATAAGCCCCACTTGATCAATATATAATTTGTGATAACTTTATTGATATGCCAATTTGGCTAGGTCACAGTCTAATTTTTCATTCAAACAATAATCTAAGTGTTGCTATGAAAGTACTTTACAAGTAAAATTCTGTTAATCAGTTGACATTAAAAGTGAGGGGGATTATGTTGAATACAATTTTCCCTTGATTGTACTCACTAATCCATTAGGAGGCCTTAAAATCTGAGTTTTCCTATGAAGAGAAAAGAAATTCTGTAGATGCTACTTTAGCCTATGCCCAGGTTATTCCATCCTGCTCATTATCTTCCCTGCCTTCCTGACTGCTGCTGAATTTCTTGTTTACTTAGCCAGCTCCAACAAATCATGTAAGCCAATTATTTTTAATAACAGTATCTATTTATCCACCTATCTACCATTTATCATCTAATATCCCACTGGTTCTTTTTCTCTGGTTGAACTCTGACTGATATAAATATGTAATTCATATGGTGCTAAATTGAATGTGCTATTACCTTGTATAGGATTTTTGCATTTATGTTCATGAGTTATTAGTCTTTAATTTCCTTGTGTTAACTTTGTCAGGGTCTGGTATAGGGCTTATGCTGCCCTCTTATAATTCTAAAAGAGGTTTTGAATAATTGCTTTTATTTCTCACTTGAAAATTTTATAGTATTCTTGAGTAAAACATTTGGTTCTGGAATTTTCTTTGTAAAAAAATGGTTATGGCAAATTTAAAGGCTTTTTTTAGACATATAAGCAGAGCTTTTCAGATTTTCTATTTTCCCTTATATAGCTTTTGATAAGTTAAATGCTGCAATAAATTTGTCCATTTTATCAAAGTTGTCACATGTATTAACATGAAATTGCTCACGTATCTTTCTTATTAATGTAATGCCTGCAGAACCTAGAGTGATTCTTTTTTTCCTTGATCAAACTCAGTGTTTGTCAAATATTTTTTAAAGATTTTATTTATTTATTTATTTATTTATTTATTTATTTATTTATTTGACAGAGAGCACAAACGGGGAACAGCAGAGAGAGAGGAAGAAGTAGGCTGCCCCCTGAGCAGGGAGCCAGACACAGGGCTTGATCCCAGGACCCTGGGATCATGACCTAAGCTGAAGGCAGATGCTTAGCTGACTAAGCCACCCAGGCACACTTGTCAAATTTTAATAATATTTTTATTTTATTTTATTTTTTAAAGTTTTTATTTGCTTATTTGTCAGAGAAAGAGAGTGCACAAGCTGGGGGAGTGGCAAAGAGAGAGAGATGCAAGCTCCCCACTAAGCAGGGAACCTGATGCTGGACTCCATCTCAGAACTTTATGATCATGACCTGAGCTGAAGGCAGGTGCTTAACTGACTGAGCCCCCAGGTGTCCTTTAATAATAATTTTAAAGAATCATGTTTGGGCTTTTAAATTTTCTCTATTGTTTTTCCTTTTGGTTATTTTTCTTATTTATGTTCCTTTAGTTTAATTTTTTTCCTTTTAGAATGTTTCTTGGATTAATTAAAATAGAACTTTTCTGATATAAATACTTGAAGCTATAGTTTATTTCTTAAGTGCTACTTTACTGCCTTCCATAAATTTTGGTATGTTGTTTTCAATAAAATTCAAATCAAAATATTTTGTAATTTCCACTGTGATTTCTTCTTTAATCTATTGGTTATGTAAAACTATATTTGAAAGAGTATCCACAATTGTTGGATGGAGTGGTCTATAAATATTAAGTAAAGTTGCTTGAAAATACTGTCCAAATGTGTTTTGTTTTTACTGGCTTTTCTCTCTCTTTTTTTTTTCTTAATTTCTCAGGGAGAGGTTTGACAATTTCCTACTATGATGGCACATTTCTAAATGTCTCACTTTATTTCTATCCATGTTTGCATTGTTAGTTAGGAAATTCTGTTATTAGTTTTGTACAGCATTATAATTTTGTATCTTCATGGTAAACTGCCTTTTTTGTCATCGTTTACTTCTGATAGTACTCCTTGTCTTGAAGGCTACTTTAGTTGATATTATCAAAGCAATCCAGCTTTCTTATGTTTACTTATGTTTACATAGCATATCTTGTTTACATTCTTTTGTTTTCAACCTGTATCTGCCTTTATATTTAATGTCAACTTCTTGTAGATAAAACGTAGTTTCGTCTTGCTTTTCTATCCTATCTGATAAAACACCTTCTAATTAAAGTTTTTAGTCCATTTACCTTAACAAATTCATTGATGTGAGTGGTATAAAAAAAGTATTTTATGATATATTCAATTTCCTCAATTGACTTTTTAATTATATTTCTTTATAATCTTCTTTTTTCAACTTAGTTCTCAAAACACAGGTCTGTATTCTCCTTTTTAATACTGGGCATTAAACAAGCTAATATTTTTGTTAGACATTAAATATCATTCAAAAAATCAAAACTATTACAGAGAATCTTTTTCAATTACTGTTTTTCTTTAATTACTTTATATCTGAAGATGCAAGAACAAAGGGAAAAAAGAAAATATAAAACATGAAGACAGTAATAGGGCATTTCATATACAGTTCAATATGAATAGCATCCAGTAAAAGACAAATACTACTACCAACTTATAAATGATTAACAATTAAATTAATCAAAGATTTATGTTGTTCTTATTCAAAATAAAATAATTTTCCCCCATCTGTCCTCCAATTGGCTATTTTTGTGTTGTCTCTGCTGCTAAATCTGGGTCCTTATGGAGAGATTGAACATCTTAGTCCACCTTGTCCCCACAATAGGACACACAGGGCATGTTGTTAAGGCTCAACACATTATTTGTTGAATTGATAAAGTAGGAAATTCAGTTTTTCCTGAGCATCATTTTCAGGCTGGGTCACAATGAAGATAAATATAATTTTATTTTGCGCCATCTCTCTGAAGAGTAGTAAAAGATTTATGATTCCTCTAATGTTTTGTGCATATAATGTCCCAGTTACCATCCTGCTATCAAGGATATCAATGCCTCTATTTTAGGATCTCAGGAAAAAAATACTGATAGATTAACTCTAACTTGACTCCTCTAGTCAAGCTTGCTTTTAGAATATTGTGTAATTATAGTAATAACCTACAAAAACAGCATTTTTCATATTTGTGAGGCTTTATGATATATAAAACATTTCACATATTTTATTTAACCTTCATAACTTTGTAGCATCATTGCTGTTAAGAAAAAATATGAAAAACTTAGATATAAGATAGAAGTGTGATTACATGTGTTTTCAATATTACATTGGAGCATTGTTAATAGTCTTATCCAAGAATTGTTGAAATACTTAGTGTAATACTTAGTTTATTACATGTTCGTTATTATGATCAGAGTCCAGACTTTCTAATGTTACATGTTACCTTACAGATTTGTCTGGTAGAGATGCAAATAATTTCTATCGGGTTGAAACTATAATCAAAGGGTATGGTTTGCTTCCCTTTAAGGTGTTATCCAGGACTGTACATAGCATAGAAATCCAACAATTTTTGTTCATTGCACATCAGTGCTCAGTTCTTCAAATGCCCTTTGAATCAGTTTACCATCTTGCTTCCTAAATCAATGAGTTAAATAAATCTCTGACATATACTTATTCTTTATTTGTATAATAGCCATTTTTAATTGTCCTTGAAAATTTATTCTTTGATATCACCATGCTCACTTTCAATTTGCTTCCTTGGGTTGATCACAAAGAAAAAACACAGGAGAGCTATTATGTACAAAAATGAAACAGGGGTACATAATGATCAGTTGAATCAGTGTGTCCTAATAATTCTTGGAAGACAACTACTCATAGGCCACAGAGTTTTGTAAAAGCTAAAAATGAAGCTATCCAACATTTGGCTATGGGAAAATGCTTAAGTAGTACTAGTCTGTACTAACTGTAAAATGGAGAAAGAAAGAGAGGGGGAAAAAGAGATGTCAACCACGCATTTCCTTCATTTCACCTTTCCTCTACAAGTTTAAAAATGAAACATACGGTATATGGACACCTCATACAGAGACAAATGACTGCCCATTTATGAAACAGACATTAACAATTTATTTAAATAAACATCAAATCAAAAGCAAAACTCTGGTGAGAATGAGGTCATTTCATGTAGAAACTTCATTCTGTTGTTATCTATTGTCTTAAGTTTATTATTAAGGTATAATTGACATATAACATTACATTAGATTTAGATGTAAAACATAGTGATTTAATATTTGTATACATTGTGAAATGATCATCTCAATGGTCTTAATTAACATGCTTCACCATAATTACAAGTTTTTTTCTTGTGATGAGAACTTTCAAGATCTGCTATCTTAGAGACTTTCAAATATGCAACACAGTATTACTAACTATAGTCACAATGCTGTGCATGACGTCTTCATGACTTGCTTATTTTGTAACTGGCAGCTTGTGCCTTTTGGTCCTCTTCACTATTTCTGTCACCCACCATTCCCACCCCTGGGGAAACACCAAACTGTGGTCTGTATCTACAAACATGTTGTTTTGTATTTGTTTTTGTTTTAGATTCTACATACAAGTTAGAACCTATGGTATTTGCCTTTCTCTCACTTATTTTACTTAGCATACTGAGCTCAAGGTCCATACATGTTGTTACAAATGGCAAGATTATCTTTTACATGGCTGAACAGTGTTCCACTGAGTGTGTGTATACACACACACTCACATACATGCATACCACATTTCTTCATCCATTTATCAGTGGACTCAGGTTGTTTCCATGTTTCCATAGTAACTGTAAACAATGTTCCAATAAACATGAGGGTGCAAATACATTTTAATATATTTTAAATATTGTTATATTTTTTAATATATATATATTTTTTCACTTTCTACAATAAACACCCAGAGTGGAATTTCTGGATTACATTATTGTTCTATTTTTGATTCTCTGAGCAACTAGTTGCATGTTATTTTCCACAGTGGCTGCACCAATCTACATTCCTACCAAGAGTACACAAGGATTCCCCCCTTCACATCCTCACCAACACTTGTTATTTCTTGTCTTTCTGATAACAGGTTTATTTTATTTTATTTTATTTTATTTTATTTTATTTTATTTTATTTTTTATTTGGAGGGAGAGAGAGAGCAGGGGAGGAGGGGCAGAGGGAGAGTGGGACTTAAACAGACTCCATGCTGAGCACAGAGCCTGACAGGGATAGATTTCATCACCCTTAGATCATGACCTGAGCTGAAACTGAGAATTGAATGCTAAACCCACTGTGCCACCCAGGCACCCCTGATAACAGCCTTTCTAATGGGTATGAGGTAATATCTCTGTAGTTTGGAATTGCATTTCTCTGATTAGAGATGTTGAACGCTTCTTCATATATATGTTGGACATCTGTAATCTTTGGTAAAATGTCTATAGAGATCCTCTGCTCACTTTTTAACTGGGTTTTTTTTTTTTACTGTTGAGTTTCATGAGTTCTTCATATATTTTGGATATCAACCTTTTATCAGATATATCACTTGCAAGTATTTTCTCTTATTATTCAATAATTTGCCTTTTTATTTTGTTGTTTTCTTTGTTGTGCAGAAGTCTTCTTTGTTTTTGCAGTCCTAGTTGTTTATTTTTGCTCTTGTTGCCTTTGATTTTGGTGTCAAATCCAAAAAATCATTGTCAAGACCAATGTCAAGGAGTTTATCACCAATGTTTTCTTCTAGGAGTTTTCTAATTTCAGGTTTTACATTCACCATTAATCTATTTGAAGTTAACTTTTGTGTATGGTGTTTGATAATGATCTGGTTTCATTCTTTTACATGTGGCTCTTCAGTTTTCCCAACACTATTTATTGAAGGGACTGTCTTTCCCCCCACTATATATTTTTGCCTACTTTGCTATACAATTAATCGATAAGATATTCATAGGTGTTTCTCCTCCCTCCCCCCCGGCTTTCTATCCTATTCCACTGAACTATGTGTCAGCTTTTCTACAAGTACCATACTGTTTTTATTACTATACCTTTGTAGTATAGTTTGAAATCAGGGAGCATGATACCTCTAGCCTTGTTCTTCTTAAGATTTCTTTGACTATTCCAGGTCTTTTATGCTTCCATACACATTTTAAGATTGTTTGTTCTATATCTGTGAACAATGCCATTGGAATTTTGATAGGGAGGGCATTAAATATGTAGATTATTTTGGGTAGTATGGACATTTTGACAGTGTTCTTCAAATTTATGAGAATATATTATCTTTTCATTTATTTGAGTCTTTTTGAATTTCTTTCATCAGTGTTTTCCAGTTTTCAGTGTACAGGTCTTTAGCTTCATTGGTTAAATTTTTCTAGGTTTCAGAGCACCAGGGTGGCTCAGCTGGTTAAGCATATGCCTTCAGCTCAGGTCATGATCCTAGCATCCTGGCTTCGAGCCCCACATTGGGCTCCCAGCTCAGTGGGGAGCCTGCTTCTCCCTCTCCCTCTGCCCCTAACTCCAGCTCTTGCTGTCTCTCTTGCTTTGCACTCTCTCTCAAATAAATAAATTTTAAAGAAATTTCCTAGGTTTTTTTAAATTCTTTTTGATGCAATTGAAATGGGATTGTTTTCTTAATTTCTCTTTTTGATACTTTATTATTAGTGAATTAAAAACATAACAGATTTTTATATGATGATTTATACTCTGCAACATTACTGAATTTGTTCATTTATTCTAACAATTTTATGGTGAAGACTAGGGTTTTCTATATTTAATAACATGTTATCTGTGAATATTGACAATTTTACTACTTTCCTTCCAAATAGGGTGACTTCTGTTTATTCTTCTTGTTTCATTGCTCTGACTAGTACTGCCAATATATTGCTGAATAAAAGTGAAAAGAGTTGGCAGTCTTGTCTTGTTCCTAATCTTCCCACTGAGTATGATTTTAGCTGTGTGCTTGTTATATATGCCCTTTATTATGTTGAGGTACTTTACTGCTCTACTTACTTTCTGAGTGTTTATAACAAAAATGAATGTTGAATTTTGTCTAATGCTTCACTGTATCTACTGAGATGATATGATTTTTATCCTTCATTTTGTTTACATGCCCTTTATTACATTAATTGATTTGCAGATGTTGAACTAATCTTACATCCCTGAAATAGATCCAACATGATCATGTCATATGAACCTTTTAATATATAGTTAAATTCAGCTTGCTAATGTTTTGCTGAGAATTTTGTATCTATCTTAATCAGGGGTATCAACCTGTAATTTTATTTTCTTGTGGCATCCTTGTCTGGTTTTGGTGTCAGGATAATGCTAGCCATACAAGAAGAGTTTGGAAGTGATCCCTCCTCTTCTATTTTTTGAAAGAGAATTGAAAAGGATTGGTATTAATTCTTCTTTAACTGTTTGTAGCATTCGTAAGTGAAGCTTTGTAGTGGTAGATTTTTATTGTGGGGAGGTTTATGATTACTGATTCAATCACTTTACTAATAATTCATCTATTTGCATTTTTCTATTTCTTCATGTTCAGTCTTGGTTGGTTTTATGTGACTAAGATTTATTCATTTGCTCTAGGTTTTCCAATTTTTGTTGTATACTTTATCACAGTAGTTACATTTGGGTTTTTTGCATTTATGTGGTATCAGTTGTAATATCTCCTCTTTTCTATTTTACTTATTTGAGTCCTCTACTTCTTGAGTATAGCTAAAGGTATCATTTTAAAAATATTTCAAAGAATTAGCTCTTAGTTTTATTTTTTTTTAATTTTATAATTTTTTAATTAAATTATGTTAACCACCATACAGTACATCCCTAGTTTTTGATATGAAGTTCCATGATCCATTACTTGCGTACAACACCCAGTGCACAATGCAATATGTGCCCTCGTAAACACATATCACCAGCCAATCCCATTCCCCTACCCCCCTCCCATCTGAAACCCTCAGTTTGTTTTCCAGAGTCCATAGTCTCTCCTGGTTCATTCCCCCTTCTGTTTACCAC
>NC_048236.1:21095718-21124867 GCF_002007445.2 Ailuropoda melanoleuca
ATCATTGCATTTAGTTTGCCAATATTTTGTTGGGGATTTTTGTATCTATGTTAACAGAGATATTGGCCTGTAGTTTTCTTCTCTTGTGGTGTTTTTATCTGGTTTTGGTGTCAGGATGATGCTAGCTTCATAGAATTAATTAGAAAGTTTTCCTTCCTCTTCTATTTTTGAAATAGTTTGAGAAGGATAGATACTAAGTCTTCTTTAAATATCTGGTAGAATTCACCTGTGAAGCTGTCCACCCTGGACTTTTGTTTATTGGGAGTTAATTACAGGTTCACTTTCATTGCTAGTAATCAGTCTGCTTAAATTTTCTATTTGTTCCTCATTCTATTTTGGGACGTTATATATTTCTATGAATTGATCCATTTCTTTTATGTTGTCCCAATTTGTTAGCATATAATTTTTCATAATATTCTCTTAAACTCTTTTGCATTTCTGTGGTGTTGGCTGTTATTCCTCCCTTTTCATTTCTGATTTTGAGTCCCCTCTCTCTCTTTCTCTTTTTTATGACTCTAGCTAGAGGTTTATCAATTTTGTTGATCTTTTCAAAGAACCAGCTCCTGGCTTCATTGATCTATTTTTTTTTAATTTTCTATTTTGTTTATTTCTGCTCTAATCTTTATTTTTTCCTTCATCTACTAGTTTGGGTTTGTTATTATTTTTCTAGTTCCTTTCTATATAAAGGCATGTTGTTTATTTGGGATTTTTCTTGCTGCTTTAAGTAGGCCTATATTGCTATACACTTCCCTCTTAGCACATCTTTTGCTGTATCCCTCATATTTGGACCATTGTGTTTTCATTTTCATTTGTCTCCATGAGTTTTTTGTTTTTGATTTCTTGGTTGATTTATTCATTGTTTAGCAGCATGTTATTTAACCTTCCATGTATTTGTGTGCTTTCCAGAGTTTTTCTTGTGGTTAACTTCTAGTTTTAATAGTGTTGTGGTCAGAAATGATGCATGGTATGACTTCAGTCTTTTTAAATTTGTTGGGACTTGTGGCCTAATATGTGATCTGTCCTAGAGAATGTTTCATGCCACTTGAAAAGAATGTGTATTCTGCAGTTTTAGGATGGAATGTTCTGAATAGATCTGTTAGATCCATATGGTCCCATGTGTTATTCAAAACCACTATTTCCTTGTGTCCTTTGTTTAAAGTTTATTTGTCCAATATAAGCATTGCTACTCCAGTTTTCTTTTCAATTTCATTGTCATGATAATTGTTTCTCCATCCCTTCACTTTTTTTTTTTTAAAGATTTTATTTATTTATTCAACAGAGATAGAGACAGCCAGCGAGAGAGGGAACAGAAGCAGGGGGATGGGAGAGGAAGAAGCAGGCTCATAGCGGAAGATCCTGACNGGAACAGAAGCAGGGGGATGGGAGAGGAAGAAGCAGGCTCATAGCGGAAGAGCCTGACGTGGGGCTCGATCCCATAACGCCAGGATCATGCCCTGAGCCGAAGGCAGACACTTAACCGCTGTGCCACCCAGGCGCCCCTCCATCCCTTCACTTTTAATCTGCTCTGCCTTAGGTGTGAAATGAGTCTCTTGTAGGCAGCATATGAGATGGGTCTTGGTTTTGTTTGTTTGTTTGTTTGTTGTGGTTGTTTTACCATCTGTCACTGTATGTCTTGATTGGAGCATGCAGTCCATTTACATTCAAAGTAATAATCATATGGTTTCACTCGTATGTAGAATTTAAGAAACAGAACAGGGGATCATAGGGGAAGAGAGGGAAAAATAAAATGATGAAATCAGAGAGGAAGACAAACCATAAGAGACTCTTAATCATAGGAACCAAACAGGGTTGCTGGAGGGGAGGGGGACAGAGGGATGGGTTAACTGGTGATGAACATTAAGGAAGGCATGTGATAAGAGCGCTGTATATTATATAAGACTGATGAATCACTGAACTCTACCTCTGAAACTAATAATCCTTTATATGTTAATTAATAAAAAATCAAAAAATTAAAAACAGCTTAATGAACAACTAACAATTCAATTGTTCATTAAGCACTTTAGGAGCCCAGCATTGCTATGTAAATAGATGTGTTTTCAAAGTTACCAATAGAACCATTCTGAGTGGTCAAATGCACAAATCAGTAATTACAGTAATTAGACTTTTAAATATTACTTTTAATTGAAATTGAATTTTTTCTGCCCATATATTTACAATACGCTTTCAGCAACACTTCTTTTTTTCCCCAAAAAGACTTGCTGTGCTCTGTTCCCGTGCCTCAAACTCATAAGAAAAAAGAAAAGTGCATTAAGCAGGGGCAGGTTTAAGACAGTTCAGGAAAGAGAAGGGTAAGTCTAAGGCTTCTCCTTGAGCAGTTCTTTTACAGCTGCTGTTCCTCCCAGGCTGCCCCTGGCCCAGAAAGTCCTAGAGTAGCTGTCACCACTCACTTCCTGGCCACTTTCATGGCAGACTTCGTGACTTTGCCACTAGTAGCTGCTTTTTTCTCCACAGCCTTGACGACCCCCAATAGCCACCATGTGCCTCATGTCACACCCAGTGAAGCGACCAAGGGGTGGGTACTCTGAGAAGCTTTTCACACCCATGGGGTTTCGCAGAATCTGAACGATGGCTGATTCCCCAGACTTCAGAGCTTTGGGACTGTCTTCCAGCTTCTTGCCTGAGCACCAGTCAATCTTCTCTCTGAGCTTGCAGACAATGTGGGCCATGTGGCATTCCATCTGGTGAGTAGCCAGCTGCAACGCTACCAGGGTGGTTGAGAATGATTACCTGGGAGAGGAAGCTTGCCACTTCTAAGGGCAGGTAATTCTTGCTGTCTCCCACCACATAGCCCTGCCTGATGGTTTTAATAGAGCAAATATCTATGAAATATATTTTAAAAAGAACTGTTTTAGAAAGTAGTTATTTATTTGCCCAGAAAAGAGAAATCAATAAGTAAAAGGATGTTCTATCATTCAACAGTATTATCATGGGTGCAGAAGTTGTGCTGTTTTATAGGGGAGAATAAAATGAGTACCTCTTTTTAAATTTTTATTTANGATGGTTTTAATAGAGCAAATATCTATGAAATATATTTTAAAAAGAACTGTTTTAGAAAGTAGTTATTTATTTGCCCAGAAAAGAGAAATCAATAAGTAAAAGGATGTTCTATCATTCAACAGTATTATCATGGGTGCAGAAGTTGTGCTGTTTTATAGGGGAGAATAAAATGAGTACCTCTTTTTAAATTTTTATTTATATATTTGTCAGAGGGAGAGAGTGCACAAGTAGGGTAAGTGGCAGGCAGAGGGAGAAGCAAGCTCCCTGCTGAGCAAGGAGTTCAATATGGGACTTGATCCCAGGACCCTGGGATCATGATCTGAGTCGAAGGCAGACACTTGACCTACTGAGCCACCCAGGTGTCCCTAAAATGAGTACCTTTAAAAAATTTTTTTAAAATAAATTGAATTATCTATACAAAAAATTACCGAAGGTAAAAAAAGTAATTATTGAGATGTGTGTTTTTATTGCCATTTTGTTACTTGTTTTATGGTTGCTTTTGTAGTTCTCATCTGTTCCTTTCTTCTCTTGCTCTCTTTTCTCATGATTACTTCGCTTTCTTTGGTGAAATGCTTGGATTCTTACTCTTCTCCCTTCCACGTTTCAGATATTTGGTATCATATTTTCCAGCCTTTTATCTTATGTTTTTCTTGACTGATTTTTACAGATATATCTATTTTATTTTGCTTTTGTGTTTTTCCCTCTTATTTATGGTTTTCATTTTCTTTCTTTAAGATTTATTTATTTTAGGTGGGAGGGGCAGCAGGAGAGCGAGAGAGATAATCTTAAGCAGGCTGCACAGCTAGCGCTGAGCCTGACACAGGGCTCCATCTCACATCCCTGAGATCATGACCTGAGCCATAATCAAGAGTTGGACACTTAACTGACTGAGGTTAAGCCAGGTGCTCATTTTTTTTTCCACTCACAGAGTCCCCCTTAACATTTATTGTAGGGCTGGTTTCATGGTAATGAATTCTTTTAACTTTTCTTTGGGAAAACCCTTCATCTCTCCCATTCTGAATGATAACTTGCTGGATAGAGTATTCTAGGCTTCAGAATTTTCCCTTTCAGCACTTTGAATATGTCATGCCACTCCCTTCTGGCCTGTCAAGTATCTGCTGAAAAACTAGCTGATAGCCTTATGGGGTTTCCTTTGTGTATAACTGTGTTATTTTCTCTTGCAATCTTTAAAATTCTTTATCACTACTTTTTGCTATGTTATTTACTATGTGTGTTGGTGTGGATTTCCTTGGATTGAATCTGTTGGGGATCTCTGTGCCTCCTGAATATGGATCTCTGTTTCCCTCCCCAGATTTAGGAATTTTTCAACTATTCTTCAAATACATTTTCTGCCCCCTTTCTCCTTTCCTTGTAGGATCCATAGAATGTGAATGTTATTATGCTTGATGATGTTAGAGTTCCATAAGTCTATTCTCATTATGTAGTATTTGTTTGTCTCTCACCTGTTCAGCTTGATTGTTTTCCATTACTCTATCCTCTAAATCACTGATACATTTCTTTGCTTCCTGTATCCTACTATTTATTCCATTTATTGTTATTTTTAATATACTTTATTGAGTTTTTCATCTGTAATATTATTTTGTATCTCTTTGTCTAAGGTCTCACTGATTTTCTCCACTGTTTTCTGAAGTCCAGTGAAATTATCTTTGATCATTACTTTAAATTCTCCATCAGGCATATTATTTTTGTTTTGATTCAATCTCCTGCTGTGATTTTGTCCTGTTCTTTCATTTGGGATGTTTTCCTCTGTCTCCTCAATTTATCTACCTCTCTGTGTCTCTTTCTTTGTGTTAGGAATCAGCTACATCTTCTGCTCTTAATGTAGTGGGTTTATGAAGAAGTCGTCCTGTAGTGCTGCACTCTTAGGCCAGATGCCCTGAACTGTGATGGCTGCAGGTGCAGCATCCGTGTGTGCAGCAGCTAGGCATGGCACATGATGTCTGTGCATGCAGTGGCTGGGTGGGGCATGTGAGGTGTTAACAAAATTTGTTCTGAGCCCAGAGCAATGAGGCTAGCAGGCTTGGAATGAGCATTTCCTCAGGAGAATTTATGGGTGGGGCTCGTGTATCTGTGCAGCACTGGCTCCCGTAGTTGGGAATGTGTTTATGGTGGAGGGTGGGGGAGGAAATTGGCACCTGCCAGCTCCTTTGTTCCCTGAGAAGTCATCCAACATGCTCTGAATTCCTGTAAACAGATCTCCTTCCTATTTGCCCCAGACATTGTGCAAAGTTGCTACTATGTTGCCTCTCAGAAGGGTATTGCCTCTTTAAGTATAGGAACCCAGCTATCCCTGGCTCTACTGGCTCTCACCCTGCTTTTTAAAGCTCAGCTGACTTTCAAAGCTCCAGGCTCCAAGTTCTGCTGGTTATACAACCTCACAGAATTCAGCCCCTCTGGTTTTTAAACCTAGAGGTATGGGTATTTGTCCTCCCTGTGTGGGCTCCCTGGTGCTAGGGACCGTTTCTTTCCCCTCTCCACACCTGCAGCTCCTTCCCTCCTGTGGGCAGCTCCAGGCCACCTTTTCTCTTCCTAAACTCACAGATGCAGCTTTTCCTCTGCATTTTGTTGTGGAGTTTGTTCTTCAGTTTTCAGATCTCTCTCCAGGTTATTTACTCGATGTAAGTGATATCTAGTTGTAAACATGGGAAGGAGTAAGCTTAGGGTC
The DNA here is from genome assembly GCF_002007445.2 of Ailuropoda melanoleuca. Lineage (NCBI taxonomy): Eukaryota > Metazoa > Chordata > Mammalia > Carnivora > Ursidae > Ailuropoda > Ailuropoda melanoleuca. The sequence continues at coordinate 21,101,423 of NC_048236.1, forward strand.
CTACTCTGCCATCTTTCCAAGCTCCCCTTATTGATTTTTTTTTTCTATTGCTTTTAATCTAATTCTGTTCTGGTCTTTACTATTTTCTTCTTTGCACTAATCTTACAATTTGTTTGTTCTTTTTTAAGTTCCTTTAGACTGTTTCAGAGTTTCCTTGTTTCTTGATGTAGGTCTATAGCTCCATAAACTCCCCTCTTAGAACTATTTTGCTGTATCACAAAGATTTTGAGCCATTCTATTTCCATTTTCATTGGTTTCCATGGGGTTTCTTTTTTCTGATTTCTTCATAACCCATTGGTTGTTTTATACCAAGCTGTTAAGTCTCCATGTGTTTGTGTTCTTTCCATATATTTTTTTGAAATTACTTTTTAGTTTTATACCATTGTGTTCAGAAGAGATGCTTGATATGATTTCAACCTTCTTAAATTTATTGAGACTTGTTTTGTGGCCTAATATGTGATCTAGCCTGGAGAATGTTCCATGCATACTTGAAAAGATTGTATATTCTGCTGCTTTTGTATGTATTGTTCTGGATATATCTGTTAAGTCCATCTGGTCCAATATGTCATTCAAAGCCACTGTTTCCCTATCGATTTTCTGTCTGGATGATCTATCCACTGATGTAAATAACATGTTAAAGTTGCCTCTAATAATATCACTGAATTTATCTCTTTATGTCTGTTAAAACTTGCTTTATATATTTAGATGCTTCTATATTGAGTGCATAGATATTTACAATTTTTATATCCTCTTGTGTTGATCCTTTTATCATTATGCAATACTCTTTTTTGTCTTTACAATTTTTGTTTTAATATCTATCTTTTTGATAGGAATAGTGCTACCCAAGCTTTTTTCACTTCCATTTGCATGAAATATCTTTTTCTCTCTCTTTACTTTAAGTCTGTATGTGTCTTTGTTCTGAAGTGCATCTCCTGTAGGGAGCATATAGATGGGTTTTGTTTTTTCTATTCAGTCACCCAATGATTTTATTAGAATATTTAGTCCATTTATGTTTAAAGCAATTATTGATAGGTATGTACTTACTGCCATTTTCCTAATTGTTTTCTGGTTATTTTTGTAGTGTCCTCTGCTCCTCTCTTCTCGTACTTTTTCCTTCTGATTGGTGGCTTTTTTAACATTATGCTTGAATTCCTTTCTATTTTGTGTATCTATTATACTTGCTTGGTTTCTGGTTATATCGACTCCATCCATATCTTATGTGCATCATAGTCTCTATTAAGTTTATGATCACTTATATTAAACATTATAAAAGCACTACATTTTTACTCTTTCACTCCACATTTTGTGTATATGATGTGCTATTTTACATCTTTTTATTTTGTGTATCCTAATTTTCATAGACATTAATTTTACTACTTTTTTCTCTTAAACTTCATGCTAACTTTAGAAGTTATTGATCTACTACCTTTACTGTATGTTTGCTTTTACCAGCAAATTTTTTTCCTTTAATAATTTTCTTCTAATTATGGCCTTTACTTTTCCACTTAAAGAAGTCCCTTTAACATTTCTTAGGAGGTCTGTTTAGTGGCGATGAACTCTTATCTGTAGTTTATCTAGGAAACTGTTTATCTCTTCTCAATTTCTAAATGATAAACTTGCCATGTAGAGTATTGTGTTTTTTTTTCTTCCATTTAGTACTTAGAATATAACATGTCAGTCCTTTCTATCCTGCAAAGTTTCTGTTGAAAAATCAGCTGATAGCTTTATGGGGTTTCCCTTGTATGTAATTGTTTGCTTTTCTCTTGCTGCTTTTAATACTCTTCCTTTATCTATAATTTTTGTTAATTGTTTCTTGATGTAGACAACCCTGGGTTCTTCTTGTTTGGGGCTCTCTGTGTATCCTTAACCTAGATGTCTGTCTCCTTTCCCAGGTTAGGAGAGTTTTCAACTATTATTTCTTCAAATATTTTTTCTGCCCCTTTTTCTTCTCCTTCTAGGATCCCTCTAATTTATTTATTTTTTTTTAAAGATTTTATTTATTTATTCAACAGAGATAGAGACAGCCAGCGAGAGAGGGAACACAAGCAGGGGGAGTGGGAGAGGAAAAGCAGGCTCATAGCGGAGGAGCCTGATGTGGGGATCGATCCCATAATGCCGGGATCATGCCCCGAGCCAAAGGCAGACGCTTAACCACTGTGCCACCCAGGTGACCCAAGATCCCTCTAATTTAAATCTTATTACAATTAATATTGTTGTAGAGATCCCTTAACATAAACTTATTCTTTTTTTTTCTTTTTGCTGTTAAGCTTGGTTGCTTTCCACAACCCTGTGTTACAGATTGCTGATACATTCTACATCCTCTAAACTGCTGTTCTCTCTAGTGTATTTTTTATTTGTTATTCTTTAGCTGTGACCACATATTTTTCTTTATATGTTCTCTTTGTTGAAGTTCTCAGTTCATCTACTCTTCTCTCAAGTCCTGTGAGTATCTTTATGATTATCACTTTGAACTTTTTATCAGGTAGTTTGTCTCCATTTCAGTTAGCTTTTTCTGGAGGTTTAATTATTGTTGTTGTTTTTAAATGTATTCCTCTGTCTTTTCTTTTTGTGTAAGTGTCTGTATCTGTTTCTTTGCATTAGGTAGGTCAGCTATGTCTCATTGTATTGAAAGTAGTGGCCTTATGAAGTAGGTATTTTATGGTGCCCAGTAGTGGAACCCCCCACACATCTCACCAATGGCCACGCACATTCCTACTGTGGAATATTCACAACTGCTGCAGGTGCATTGATAGGCAGAGCATGCCCTCAGCCTGGTTGTCTACAATGACTAGCCATGACTTCTGATGATGTACGAGTTGCTCCCAGAGTGGCTAGCTGAGAGGTCCAGCTGCAGCCACTGCAAGCATGCTGGCGTGTAGGGTTAGCTTCCCTCTCCCTAGCGTAGAAATCATTCTGGAGGTTCTGTAGTACTAAATTAGGTGCCCACCATGTGTGGAGGAGTGGAAGCTGCTTTAGAAGGGCACCTGCTTGGAAAGGTGGATTGGGCGATGCCAGTCTACAGAATGCCAGAGTGGGGCAAACAGTGCTAGCAAAGTAGATAGAGGGTTTCAGAACTGGCTTCTGGAAATGTCTGGCCAGCCAGGCTGAGGTAGGGCAAGAAAAATGGCTTCTGCTAGCATTTATTTCCTGGAGAAAGCTCCTGCAGATCCCTTCCCTTCTGGCACACATTGTACAGTCAATAAATCTTCACATAAAACTCAGGTGCTTTTCAAACTTGCTTCTATGCTGAGACTCAGATGGTAATATAGCATGTTGGTCCTTTAATAGTAGAGATTTAGTTTCCTCTGAGAAGTTAAGTATCACTGATTTTCAAAGCCAGTTGTTATGGGGGCTCATCCATCTGGCAGGTTCTCAGGGCTGGGGGTGACTGGGGCATAGTTTGTTCCCCTTGCCTCTCCATGCCTGTGATATCCTTCCTGTTTGTGAGTCATTGCACAGGATTTTGGTACCTGAGTACTTTTTTTTTCCCTCTTTGAGAGAGAAAGAGAGCAAACACAAGCAGGGGGAGGAGCAGGCTCCCTGCTGAGCAGGGAGCCCGGTGTGGGGCTTGATCCCAGGACCCTGGGATCATGACCTGAGCTGAAGGTAGGTGCTTAACCGACTGATTCACCTGGGCCCCCCCCTTTCCTGCCCTTCTTGATGTTGGTTTCTCTTTACACTTTTAGCTGTGGAAGATTAGTCTTCAGGCTGTTTTTAGAGTGAGTTGCATGTAGTTGTCTGAGAGGAGGTGAGCTCAGGATCCTCTTGCTCTGCCAGCTTTCTCTCTTTCCCCTTTTGTTTTTTTCCTATTGAAGCTTTCAACTGATTCTTCTTTACTCAATCTACCAATTTAAATGTCAATCTCATCCACCCTCACAGAAACATCCAGAATAAGTTTGACCAAATATCTGGGCCTGTCATGGCCCAGTCAAGTTCACACATAAAATTAACCATTACAATATGTTTACATAACATGCTATAATATATTGAAAATCTGAGACAATGGTTTGTATTTGTAGACAAGAGTGTAATGGCAGATTAGGCGTGTGATTGTAAACTGAGCTTGACTTTCTAACTCTGGGCCTACCACCTCTCCTCTCAGTCACTTCTTTGTATTGACAATACCACCACCTCTAATTCTGTAGGGATTTTGTTTGGTCAGCATCTATATGATGCACTAACCCTTCAGTTACCTGTGTTTGTGGAAATGATGCCCAAATCTTCTGGTCTGAATAGCTTCATTTGTAGGGAGATAACTAAATTCCATAACTTCCCAAATCCTGTGTTCTTTATAATCTCTAAAGGAAGATGCAGATGTCACCTTTTATTACAATGAGAGCTATTATGGATAGAAAAACCACACTAAAGAGTTAATGAATTTTTACTCTACCCTTACTAGTATATTGTTCATGAGAATATTACATGGCCAAGTTAGTTAATATTTATAATCTTCTATTTTCCCTTGTACAAAATCTGTAATAAAACAACCTATTTTACAAAGTTAGCATGGAGATTAATTAATATATACAACATTCTTAGCACAGAACCTAGCATGTAGTAAAAGTATTGACTCATTAAATATATTTTAACTATAGGTTCCTAGCTGCATATTTTTCTCATTTTAACATACATCTGAAAATATCAACCCCACAGCAATATTAAATTACAATTTCTGCAACTCCTCAGTTAAATAATTGTATTGTAATGAGGCCAAATGAGTAAAAAAATATTTTTTGCTTCATTTTTGTGTCTTTTAGATGCAAGTGAGGTCTCACATAATGTTCTCATTCAATACCACCAATTGTTGTCAAACTCAGAAGACAATGACTAATATCTCACATTATAATAATATCTCAGGGCATAGTACAAACAGATACTAAATCTGCCACTAGACTCAAAATCAAGTTGTCGGCTATTGGCCCTATTCCAGTATAAAATGGAATAAATTCGAGACCTCTCCCAGAGTAATGCTTATTTGCAGTCCAGAGACATAAGGCTGCTGTAGTTAGATGTTAATAAAAGATCTCAATGCACTCAAGCAAAGTACAGTAGGAACAAGTCTTTTATAAGGCAGATGGGCCAGTGATCTGACATCTGGCAACTGTAGGGAGAAATAGCACAGAATAGAATTATAAAGCATGGTTATACTTAGATTACAGAAAATATTTTCATTTTTTTTCTGAGAATTTTAGGAAAACTGTGGTTAGAAACAATTATAAAGTATAAGTTATATAGAAGTGAAAAAAATTGAATTCAAATATATGGTGAAAACTCTTATCTCAATCCAATTAATCCACATTTTTTCTTTAATGAACTTATAACTTCCATCATTTATTATTTCCATTAAAAGAAGAGTCTGAACTGATCAACTCAACATATAATTTAAATTTAAGTCTCTAAATTGAATTCTTATATCACATGGTTACTCAAGCCAGATGTATGTTGAAGTGAGGAATAGCATGTAGAAGATAATAGGCATCATTATTTGAACTAATTCCCCCAGGGTAATTGTATGGGTGACCACATGGTTGAGGTAATGTTTGTAGTTGGCAGTGGCCAATTAAATTAACTAAATGCAATTCTTTTCTAATTTGAACAATTTCATTGAGGATTAAACTTCATTTTTTTTCTGGATTAAACTGTTGTATCAGTAAAATACGGATAAAATATCAACTTTTATTAAATTTAAAAATGCTAATGAGAAACCCAAATCTATGTGCATTACTTATGAGAATGTTTATATATTCTATTTTCATAATCAGTTATGTAGGAATGCATAGTCCAAATTTTATATCTATGAAGACAGACTTTTTTTTTAATTTAAAGACAAATAAGAAAATTTTCTTGGAGTCATACTAACCAGCAGAAGATTGTATCACTGTCATTCTCCATAATGCTTAAATATTTATAGTTGACTAAAACTGGCATTTATCCATTCCAAAAGTGTAGATCATTGTGGAAGTGGCTCACATCTAGGGGCTCTACACCAGGATATTAAACCTAATATCAATGAAAAGAAATAAAACAAGCAGTTAATTATGGAAAGCATGAAAATATGAAGAAATTTGATGTCAAAAAGGTAAAAGATATTTAATAAATGGAAAACACAAACATTTATGCAAAAAATAAATAGAATCAGAATTAAATTTCTGTTTAAGATCTAAAGCTCAATATATATTGGTAAACAGTTAAACAACAAAGAAATGTGTAGCTAAGAATATTTTCTACAGAAGTTACATTGTAGATTATGGCAAAGTAGGTCATTCAAGGAAACTGTCCCCCCACTGGAACAATTACAAAATTACAAAGACTGACAGATTTAAATTTTTTGGAACTCTAGAATACAATCCAAAACTTTCAGCCACCAAAGGACTGCTAATTTTTAGTAAGAGATTGTTGGGGCATTTTTCTCAAAAACCTACCATCTCTTGTTCACCAGCATGCTGGTGCATGAGATGGTAGCCAATTTTCCTTCCTTGTGCAGATTGCTCTTCCCAAAGGGCTAATATGGACCTTGTTAAAATACTGTAATTTTTCATTTTCATNTGACTAAAACTGGCATTTATCCATTCCAAAAGTGTAGATCATTGTGGAAGTGGCTCACATCTAGGGGCTCTAAAACAAGCAGCTAATTATGGAAAGCATGAAAATATGAAGAAATTTGATGTCAAAAAGGTAAAAGATATTTAATAAATGGAAAACACAAACATTTATGCAAAAAATAAATAGAATCAGAATTAAATTTCTGTTTAAGATCTAAAGCTCAATATATATTGGTAAACAGTTAAACAACAAAGAAATGTGTAGCTAAGAATATTTTCTACAGAAGTTACATTGTAGATTATGGCAAAGTAGGTCATTCAAGGAAACTGTCCCCCCACTGGAACAATTACAAAATTACAAGACTGACAGGTTTAAATTTTTTGGAACTCTAGAATACAATCCAAAACTTTCAGCCACCAAAGGACTGCTAATTTTTAGTAAGAGATTGTTGGGGCATTTTTCTCAAAAACCTACCATCTCTTGTTCACCAGCATGCTGGTGCATGAGATGGTAGCCAATTTTCCTTCCTTGTGCAGATTGCTCTTCCCAAAGGGCTAATATGGACCTTGTTAAAATACTGTAATTTTTCATTTTCATATGTCTATAATTCCCTCAGGAACTATCACAGAGGTTGGCTTTTCTTTTGCCTCCTCTTCTCACCCTCCTCAGATGGGTTTTTCAGGGAGCCACATATTTTGAAACATTTAAAGATATATACTATCTATCCCCACATGAGGTAGGAGACAGCAAACAGTGAAAGTTGTAGAAAGCACCAAAAGCCCCAGAAAAAGAAGGCAGGGGAAGAACACACTTGAGGAAATAAGAGCTCACATGGCCTCCACATACACTGGGGTAAGAGGAAGTACAAAGCACACACATGCTCAAAAAAGGCATGAGAGGACCCTGTGCTTGCACCTTTGGTGAAGCTGTGGGATCTGAGAAAGGATAAGGAAAAGACAGAGCTGTAGGCTAATCATTGAAGGAGTGCCCAGCTCATGAATAACTTGTAAAGACCAGGTAAAGTGGAATTTCTCTCTTTCTTGGCTCAAGACATTTAAAGAAATTCCTGTCAGGTCACTGACAGACTCCAAAGATAATAAATAACAGAGATTTTCGTGGCCACACATGACAAGGAATACAGGCTTTGCAAAAAGCTTTAAAGAAAAAGACATGGACAGAGTACGAAAGGAAAATAGAATAACAATTTATGAACAAAAGGAGATTATCAATAAAAAAATATAAATTATAAAAAGGAACCACATAGATGCTCTGGAGCTGAAAACTACAGTAACTGAGATATTTTAAAAATCAGAAAATTTCTACAGTGAATTTAAGCACAAATAATCAATAAACTTGATGGTCAGACCATTGAGCAGAAAGAAAGAAGAAAAAAAAAACAGAAACAAAAGACATGTGGGAAACATTTAAGTGTACCAGCATATGTATTATGGGAGGCCCAGAAGAAGTGGCATACAGATATATTTTACCTCATATAATTTTATGTTATGTGAACATCTCAGTTAAAAAGACTATTTTGNCCCCCAGGGTAATTGTATGGGTGACCACATGGTTGAGGTAATGTTTGTAGTTGGCAGTGGCCAATTAAATTAACTAAATGCAATTCTTTTCTAATTTGAACAATTTCATTGAGGATTAAACTTCATTTTTTTTCTGGATTAAACTGTTGTATCAGTAAAATATGGATAAAATATCAACTTTTATTAAATTTAAAAATGCTAATGAGAAACCCAAATCTATGTGCATTACTTATGAGAATGTTTATATATTCTATTTTCATAATCAGTTATGTAGGAATGCATAGTCCAAATTTTATATCTATGAAGACAGACTTTTTTTTTAATTTAAAGACAAATAAGAAAATTTTCTTGGAGTCATACTAACCAGCAGAAGATTGTATCACTGTCATTCTCCATAATGCTTAAATATTTATAGTTGACTAAAACTGGCATTTATCCATTCCAAAAGTGTAGATCATTGTGGAAGTGGCTCACATCTAGGGGCTCTAAAACAAGCAGTTAATTATGGAAAGCATGAAAATATGAAGAAATTTGATGTCAAAAAGGTAAAAGATATTTAATAAATGGAAAACACAAACATTTATGCAAAAAATAAATAGAATCAGAATTAAATTTCTGTTTAAGATCTAAAGCTCAATATATATTGGTAAACAGTTAAACAACAAAGAAATGTGTAGCTAAGAATATTTTCTACAGAAGTTACATTGTAGATTATGGCAAAGTAGGTCATTCAAGGAAACTGTCCCCCCACTGGAACAATTACAAAATTACAAGACTGACAGGTTTAAATTTTTTGGAACTCTAGAATACAATCCAAAACTTTCAGCCACCAAAGGACTGCTAATTTTTAGTAAGAGATTGTTGGGGCATTTTTCTCAAAAACCTACCATCTCTTGTTCACCAGCATGCTGGTGCATGAGATGGTAGCCAATTTTCCTTCCTTGTGCAGATTGCTCTTCCCAAAGGGCTAATGTGGACCTTGTTAAAATACTGTAATTTTTCATTTTCACATGTCTATAATTCCCTCAGGAACTATCACAGAGGTTGGCTTTTCTTTTGCCTCCTCTTCTCACCCTCCTCAGATGGGTTTTTCAGGGAGCCACATATTTTGAAACATTTAAAGATATATACTATCTATCCCCACATGAGGTAGGAGACAGCAAACAGTGAAAGTTGTAGAAAGCACCAAAAGCCCCAGAAAAAGAAGGCAGGGGAAGAACACACTTGAGGAAATAAGAGCTCACATGGCCTCCACATACACTGGGGTAAGAGGAAGTACAAAGCACACACATGCTCAAAAAAGGCATGAGAGGACCCTGTGCTTGCACCTTTGGTGAAGCTGTGGGATCTGAGAAAGGATAAGGAAAAGACAGAGCTGTAGGCTAATCATTGAAGGAGTGCCCAGCTCATGAATAACTTGTAAAGACCAGGTAAAGTGGAATTTCTCTCTTTCTTGGCTCAAGACATTTAAAGAAATTCCTGTCAGGTCACTGACAGACTCCAAAGATAATAAATAACAGAGATTTTCGTGGCCACACATGACAAGGAATACAGGCTTTGCAAAAAGCTTTAAAGAAAAAGACATGGACAGAGTACGAAAGGAAAATAGAATAACAATTTATGAACAAAAGGAGATTATCAATAAAAAAATATAAATTATAAAAAGGAACCACATAGATGCTCTGGAGCTGAAAACTACAGTAACTGAGATTTTTTTAAAAATCAGAAAATTTCTACAGTAAATTTAAGCACAAATAATCAATAAACTTGATGGTCAGACCATTGAGCAGAAAGAAAGAAGAAAAAAAAAAAACAGAAACAAAAGACATGTGAGAAACATTTAAGTGTACCAGCATATGTATTATGGGAGCCCCAGAAGAAGTGGCATACAGATATATTTTACTTCATATAATTTTATGTTATGTGAACATCTCAGTTAAAAAGAATATTTTGCACAGATGCTATTTTCCAGAATAACTGGCCAATGGAATTTAACTTTGTGGAAAATACAAACCAAAATTGAGGGATTTTCTAGAAAATAATCTATATGTAATCTTCAAAAATGCCAAGATTGTGAAAGTCAAGGAAAAATGAAGGAATTCTTCCAAATTGAGGGAGATTAAAGTGACATGACAAATTTAGTGTATTATTCTGGATTGGAATCTTTGCTCTAAATGACATTATTAAAACAATTGGTTATTCAAGCAGAGAAAGACAATTATCATATGGTTTCACTCATTTATGGAACATAAGAAATAGGAAGATCGGTAGGAGAAGGAAGGGAAGAATGTAGGGAGGTAAACAGAAGGGGGAATGAACCATGAAAGAATGTAGACTCTGGGAAACAAACTGAGGGCTTCAGAGGNGAAATAGGAAGATCGGTAGGAGAAGGAAGGGAAGAATGTAGGGAGGTAAACAGAAGGGGGAATGAACCATGAGAGAATGTAGACTCTGGGAAACAAACTGAGGGCTTCAGAGGGGAGGGGTATGGGGGATTGGGATAGGCTGGTGATGGGTATTAAGGAGGGCACATATTGCATGGTGCACTGGGCAAATAATGAATCATGGAACACTACATCAAAAACTAAGGATATACTGTATGGTGACTAACATAACATAATAAAAAAATATTTTAAAAAAACCAATTGGTTATTTTCAAATAAAGTCCACAGATTAGATGAATTTATTGTATCAGTGTTAATACCTTGATTGTGGTACTTTGGTTATGTAGCTGTGTTCTTTTAAATGCATGCTAAATTTTCCAAGGATGATGGGACAAAATGTCAGCATGTGAGATAGAAACAGTGTTGTAAAATGCTTACAAAAATGAAGTCTAGATGAAGAGAATAAAGGGTGTTATTTGTGCTATCCTTCCCCTACCAACTTAATGCATGTATTCCTGTATTACATCAGTCTAAATCTACTGATTTTGCAAATATGCTTGCTTTTGCAACTTTGTTAACTTTCTTGGTTATAACTACTACCTTGATTTTAAAAACTCAAATTTATACATGAACTCCAGGACCTGTCCCTTAGCACCAACTTCAAATTTAATATTATTCAATGAATGAATGGACCATTATTTACTGAATTCTTATATGGCAGGTGTAATGCCAGATACTAGGAATATATTACTGAACTAGATACTAGATACCTAGTGAGCTGAATTTTCATGAAGCTAACTGCCTTATTACTTTCAAGGATTTCTTTACTAATGTCCATACCCTTTAATTTCATCCAGAAATCTAGGAGTTATCCTAGCTTTTACACTTTATCATTCTCTACATGCATTTTATCACAAAGTTTTGCCAATCTTATTTTCTAAAGATTTTTTTATGTGCTTTGATCTTGCTCTTGTCTAATTCCTGTAATTTCTGCCATAATTTGCCACTAATTCGAATTCTCCTGGACTTTCTCAGTGACCTATAAATTCTATTACCTATAATTTTACCTAGTTTACATGCTTTTTTTTACATGCTTAATCTAGACTGATTCATTTTAACTAAAGCTTTAGTCATTTTCATCTGCTAAAATGATGTATTAGGTCCATGTTATATTAAAAAAAAGTTTATATAATTAGTTGAAACAGAATTCTCTATGCTAATCTCCTTTATATAGTCCCCAGATGTCACTTTTTAAGTTATGCCTTTTCTAGTCACCCTTACTAAGTTTTCACACACAACCACTATCTCTTGTATCACTTTATGCTCATCTTAGGTTTAATGGCCTCACTAAATATATTTTACTTATTTCTCTTGATTAGTGAGAACCTTCCTCTCCTTATAATATAAGCTCCATGGAGACAGATTTTTGTCTGTTTTGGTCATTGTTGAAACTCCAGTGCTTAGAACAGTGCCTGATATAGGATAGTCAATAACTGTTAATTGAATGAATTTCAAGAAAACTTTATAAAGCATTTAAAGGAAGATTGTTTTGAATGAAGAGTAAGGGAGAAACAAAGGCCATGACTGTTCTTTTCCCAACCCCAAAACCAATCATGACTCTTGGGCTTAAGGTTTCTTAGAGGAAACACTCTAAGAGCTTATTAGAAAAAGACCCAAGTCCCTGGGCTACATTTCAAAGTCCTTTTTTCCCCCTCTCTCTGTAGCTCATATTCCAATGACTAGGATTGTAGGACATCTTATATTTCCTGCACTAGCCAGGATACTCTTTGCCCCATGCTCAGCCTGTACTCCTTTTGCAAATGTATTTGTATTTATTAATTTTTCCAAGTTTTAGGCCTAGCACCATCCTGGACTTATTTGTACTCCATACTATGCTAAACTATCTACTTCTATGATAATGCCACTAACACTTCTATTCTGATATCAAAGCACTTAAAATATTATATTGAAATATTTGTTGCTTTAATTAGAGACATAGTATTATATTCAAAATGAGGAACTAAGTCATTAATGAACATCTAATAGATGTTACATAAACATTTTTCAACATCTGAAACAATTGGCTTTTACAATATACAAAATACTATGTTGGTTATAAATGAAGCATTAATATTAGATCATAGTTTCTCAAAAGTTCAAAGGTTTGGGCTAGAAGTAACATTAAACACCCCCCCATCTAAACACTCTATCAACACAGCATGCATGTACATGCATTACAGAATTGGTATGACTCTCCTTCACAATAACACTCTTATTTCAGTAAGTGAAAGGGTACCCATTCTATAATGCTTGAAGTGTAGGTATAAGAACATTAGTAATAGAGATATTTCTAACAAAACTATTTGCAAGCAATATTAAGCATCTTTTGATATAAGTATCATTTAAAATCAGATATTCACTCTCAAACTGGGGAAGATTAAGGAGAAACTTAAATTATTGAGAGTGTACCATGTGGCAAGCACAGGTAGGCACTTTATATAAAATATCTTAATACTCTTAAAAACCTAATGTTTTTGCATATTTCCTAAATACAGAAAAAGAAGTAAAATTCAAAGATCTTAGAATTTTATATTTTGCTGAAGGCCATGCAACTAATAAAGATCGGAGCTGTGATTCTCATCCAGATTTATCACATTCCAAAACCATTGACCTTTCTGATCTTTAAAAGTGTTCCTTTAAGAATAGTAATAACAGTTGTACCTTAAGATAATTGAACATATACTTAACATGCATTGTTTTATTTACATAAACATCTTGTGAGGTAGGGACTATCTTTCATCAACATCATTTCCATTTGAAGGATGAGGAAGTCAAGGTAAAGAGATTAAATAATTTGCCCTAGTTGGAATTTGACCTCATTCACTTTGACCCCAAAACATGTGTTCTTATAAATATATACATAAACAGTACCCTTCAGTTTTTTTGGAGAAAAAAACTTGTGGGCTCAGAAATAAATGCCAAACAGGTTGATTCAGGTAATGACTAAAACCAAATTTCAATAAAAGGGATCTCAAGGTATTTTATAATTATATATATATATAAACTCATGAGAGAAGCAAAATGTCAGCAATATTCAAATGAAAAATTAAGGAAATATTTTAATAGCACTTATTTTCTAACATTTTCTAATTGTAATTTATAAATGTGTTGTTTTTATTAATATAAATACCAGGAAGACAGGGGCTATTCTGTTTGGTTCCCTGATATTTTCAATTGTAGAAAGAGCTGATGCCTGGCACATGGTAGACACTGAAATATTTTCGGATTCTATAGTGGTGGGAATAGACATTACAGTGTAGTTGAGATTGAGTTAAAATGTTGTCTTTCTACTTGCACAAGAGTAACCTGATAGGTAAAATTATAACCAGGGAAAAAATGTTTGATATAACAAGAAAAATATGAAGTCATCTATGATCTGAAAGTAAGGACACTCTTAGTTTCACCTGGTATTTGTAGGCCTCAGAAATTGTGAAAATTAAAGTGACCAAGTTTAAAGGTCAAGCTTACCTTGTAATAGTATTTATATGAATCTGAAATCCACTATTATATATATACAATCTAGATCACATATAGAATATTATTAGATAATTATAAAAAAATAAAGGTATATCAGGCTAGCAAATTTTATAAGATAAATAGGAAACTTATTAAACATCTCTCAATATAGGGGATAAAATTATTATGAACAACTAATTACATGCAAATAGGCTAACTTAGAGGATATGGATATGCTCCTAGAAACATATAATCTTCTGAGACTGAATCAAGAAGAAATAGAAAATCTGAACAGACCCAGTACTAGAAATTTTACATTAGTAATTAAAAGAACCTCCCAATAAAGAAAAGTCCAAGACCAGATGACTTCACTGGTGAAAATACCAAACATTCAAAGAATATCAATACTATTCAAACTCTTCCAAAAAAATAGATGAGGGAACGCCTCCAAACTCACCTTGCAAGGCCAGCATTACCCTGATACCTAAACCAGACAATGATACACACAAGAAATTACAGGCCAATATCCATAAGGAGCATAAATGCAAAAAATCTTCCATTAAAAAGCAAACTGAATTGAATACATTAAAAGGATCATACACCATCAAGTAAGAATTATTCTAGTATTTCAAAGATGATTCAACATCTGTATGTCAATCAGTGGGATACACCACATTAATAAAGAATAAAAATCATAAGATCATCTCAATAGATGCAGAAAAAGCATAGACAAAATTTAACATCCATTTATAATATTTTAAAAAACCTCCAAAGTGGGTATAAAATAAGTACCTCAACATAAAAAGGCCATATATGATGAGCCCACAGCTAATATCAGACTCAACAGTACAAAGCTGAAAACTTTTCCTCTAAGATAAAGAACAAGACAGTACTTACTCTCACTACTTTTATTCAACATAAGTCCCCACCAGAAAATTAGCCAAGAAAAGTAAAAGGCATAAAAAGATCAGAAAGGAAGATATAAACCTGTCACTATTTGCATATGATGTATTATATATGAAAAACTCTAAAACAAATTTAGCAAACTTAAAGGATATAATACCAATATACAAAAATGTGTTGCATTTTCATATACCAGTAATGAACTAACAGAGAAATTAAGAAAACAATTACATTTACAATTATATCAAAAATAAATTTAAGGAGGTGAAAAACCTGTTCACTGAAAAATATTAATGAAAAATCAAGACACAAATATTCCATATTCAAAGATGGGAAGAATATTGTTAAAATATCCATACTATCCAAAGTAGTCTGATTCAATGCAATCTCTGCCCAAATTCTAATGACATTTTTCACAGAAACAGAGCAAATAATCCTTAATTTGAATGGAACCATAGCAGACCCCAAACAGCCAAATAAGCCTGAGAAGGAAGAACAAAACTAGAGGTAGCATGCTCCCTTGTTTCAAAATATCTTACAAGCTACACTAATCAAAACAGTATGAAATTGGCCTAAAACATATAAATTGATTAATGGAATAGAGAACCCAGAATTAAATCCATGCATATATGGTCAACTAATTTATGACAAAGGAGCAAAGAATATGTAATACAGAAAAGACATAATAAATGAAGTTGGAAAAACTGGACCACTATCTTATACCATAAACAAAAATTAACTGAAAATGGATTAAAAATTTGAACATACCTAAAACCCTAAAACTTCTAGGAAAAAAGAGTTGGTAAGCTCCTTGAGATTGGTCTTGGCAATGATTTTTTGAAATTGGTATCAAAATCAAAGGCAACAAAAGTAAAAAGAAACAAGTGGGATTATATCACACTAAAAAGCACGTTTTTATTTAATCAATTAATTAATTTATTTATTATACTGGGGCAGGGGTGCAGAGGGAGAGAATCTCAAGCAGACCGCACACTAGATGCAGAACCCAAGGTGGGACTCGATCTCATGACCCTGAGATCATGACCTGAGCCAAAAATCAGTCAGATGCTTAACCAACTGAGCCACCCAGACACCCAAAGCTTCTTTACAGCAAAGAAAACCATCATCAAAATGAAAAGGAAACATACTAAATGATAGAAAACATTTGCACATTATATATCTGGTAAGGGCTTAATATCCAAAATATATAAGGAATCCTTACAACTCAATAACAAAACAAAACAAAAAACAAAACAATTTGATTATAAAATGGGCAGATCTGAACAGACATTTTTCAAAGAAAAATGATAGATAGCCAAGTAAAAGATGTGTGATATCTCTAGTCATTACAGAAATGCAAAACAAGACCACAATGAGATACACCTGTTAGTATGGCCATTATCAAAGAGACAAATCGTGCGAAGATGTGGAGAAAAAGACACTTTATGCACTGTTTGTGGGAATGTAGATAGAGCCACTATGGAAAACAATATGGAGTTCCTCAGAGCATTGAAAATAGAACCACCATATGATTCAGCAATTCCACTTTTGTATGTTTATATAAAGAAAACAAAAACACTAATTCAAAAAGATATATGCACTCCCATGTTCATCACACCATGTTTACAGTAGCCAAGGCATGAAAACATCCTAAGTGTCTACTGATGGACAAAAGAGGAATGAAATTGTGGGGTGTGTGCGTGGAATATTGTTCAGCCATGAAAAAGAAGGTAATCATGCCATTTGTCACAATATGGATGAACATGGAGGGCATTATGCTAAATGAAATAAGTTAGAGAAAAGAACTATATGATCTCACTTATATGTGGAATCTTAAAAAGAAAACTGAGCTCCTAGATACAGAGAACAGATTGATGATTCTCAGAGGTGGGGGGTAGAGGGGAGACAAAATGTGTGAAGGCAGTTAAAATTCCAGTTATAAAATGAATGTCATGAGGATGTGACATACAACATGGTAACTATAATTAATACTACTGTATTACATATTTGAAAGTTGTGAAAATTGCCAAGAGAGTAAATCTTAAAAGTTCTTATCACAAGAAAAAGTGTTATCTATGTGTGGTAATAGATGTTAACTAGACTTATTGTGGTCATTTTACAGTATATACAAATATTGAGTCATTATGTTATACACCTAAAAATAATATAATGTTATGTATTAATTATACCTCAAGTTTAAAGAGTCTGCTAACCCAAAGTTGTTTGTTAATATATTTGTTTCTGAGTGAGTTATTCGGAAATCTAATACATTGCCAATAAAGAATTATAATTTGAAAACTAACACTATTTTTGGAGGGGTAGATAATAAGAATTATTAGGAAGCCTACTAAAGAAGTATATTTTTGTTCATGGAGCAATAAAAATAGAACTTCAAACAGAACAATGGGATTGATACCAACCAGTTGTGATAATGCATGGTAATTACAATAAAGAAAAGGTTTTATTATCCAAATTGGAATATTTAATTTATCCATTCACCAAACATTTATAGAGCAGCAAGTATAACAGACCGTACTCTAGTGACACAATAATTAAGACAGTACTTCTCCATTGATATCTACTGGTGATCNAGGAAATCTAATACATTGCCAATAAAGAATTATAATTTGAAAACTAACACTATTTTTGGAGGGGTAGATAATAAGAATTATTAGGAAGCCTACTAAAGAAGTATATTTTTGTTCATGGAGCAATAAAAATAGAACTTCAAACAGAACAATGGGATTGATACCAACCAGTTGTGATAATGCATGGTAATTACAATAAAGAAAAAGTTTTATTATCCAAATTGGAATATTTAATTTATCCATTCACCAAACATTTATAGAGCAGCAAGTATAACAGACCGTACTGTAGTGACACAATAATTAAGACAGTACTTCTCCATTGATATCTACTGGTGATCGCTATATATAGGTATGAATAGAAATGAATTTATTTTCCTAAAACTCTGGTTGATAATCTGTTTCTACTGTATGAGAAAATACAATTAATAGCTATATATATTTTCATACATTCCACTCTGGAAAAATAACAGTCTTCATAGGCATTCATTTTAGTATTCCATTAAGTTGAAAGCATTAAGCACTTAGATANTATCCAAATTGGAATATTTAATTTATCCATTCACCAAACATTTATAGAGCAGCAAGTATAACAGACCGTACTGTAGTGACACAATAATTAAGACAGTACTTCTCCATTGATATCTACTGGTGATTGCTATATATAGGTATGAATAGAAATGAATTTATTTTCCTAAAACTCTGGTTGATAATCTGTTTCTACTGTATGAGAAAATACAATTAATAGCTATATATATTTTCATACATTCCACTCTGGAAAAATAACAGTCTTCATAGGCATTCATTTTAGTATTCCATTAAGTTGAAAGCATTAAGCATTTAGATACACAGTATGATCTAAATACAAGCAACCTAACAACCAGAAAGAAAGAAAGAAAGAAAGAAAGAAAGAAAGAAAGAAAAAGAAAGAAGAAAGAAGAAAGAAAGAAAGAACAAAAGAAAAGAAAGAAAGAAAGAAAGAATGACTCTTCCTCTTAGAATAAGTTCTTATTAGTCTCCATGTTGATGTGAAGCATTTTTCCAAATGTAAAAGGTAAGGAACATTCATATTCTACACTATTTGGTTCTAATTCACCAGGAACAAAATAGTGGAATTACATAATATTGCTTTTATTTATATCTGTACTCTCAAAAGGATCTTTCAAATATAATTGAAAATGTACTCAAAACTCAAAGGCTTAGTTTTTAAAAAATCTGGATATAGTTAGAGATTTTAACTGAATTAATTTGATAATAGGACTGAGGTCCATTGCTCTAATATTTATTAGTTGTGTGAATTTATGCAATTTATTAAGCCTGTAAGCTCAATTTATCCATTTTAAACAAGGGAAATAATATTCCCTAACTCACAGGACTGTGGCAAGGTTCAGTGTGATGATCTATGTACAATCCTTAGACCGAAGCATAATAACTAGCCTCAACAAATGCCAACTATTATTACAAGCATCGTCTTAGGCTTTTTTTTAGCAGAAGATAACTTTCCAATAGTAGGGTTAAGACCTCAATTGTTGAGATGATAATTATGTATCATAATTACAAAACATTTTCAAAAAATTCATTCTCCAAAATATTATTGAAACCAAAACAGACTCCATGTAGCTAAAACCAAGGAAACATGGAGGTTTGAGGAAAATTTTTAAAAATTATTTTAATGGCAGATGTCACCATGATGGTGAAGTAAGAGACCCATTCTCTATTTCCCCACAAAGGTCAAAAGTTAGCAATCCATAAACCAAAAGAGCTCTCGGAGACATTAGGAGTCTACATTAAAATCTTCAACACAGTGGAATAAAAAAAACCTAAGACTAACTGCACAAAAAGGGAAGTTTTCCTTTTGCCTGAATCATCCCACCCCTAGGCCAACATGGCTGAGTGCCAAGAGGGATTTCCTAAGCTTAAAAAGTTTCTTTCATCAGGAAAGGGAGAATGGGGTTTCCCAGCCTTTTAGGGCACCACATGAAAGACCCACTCTTGTTTCTTCCCATCCAGAGATCAGTAAAGTTGAGATAAAGAGAGACAGGAGCAAGGAAAAAGAACATGGGGCTATCAATATCAGCCATGCAGTAGGGGTAACTGCAGTTCCCAATGACCCAAAGCTTTCAACACAGAAGGCACCAATGGCTACCACAGCTGCCTCAGAGCCCCATACAGATTTCTTGGATTTTCAACCCACAAGTATTCACATTCCAGACACCAGACAGCTACATCCGTTCTCCCTCCCACCTCCCTACCTCCACCCCTGTCAATGATCCACATCTATAGCCAGCCAAGGCCTCTATAGCTGTATGAGTGCAAGACTCCTGCCTATACCTTCATAGCAGCCCCTATCGCTGTGGGTGCATGCTTGGAGCTATCGCCTCCAGCTATGTACTTGCATGTCACTAACCAAATTCTCATCACGAGCTACTACTGCTGGGTGCATGCTAGTGGCAAGATGTTATAGCCATGGAAGTGCAACCTGACAGCCAAGGCTCCCACAGCTGCTTGTGAGTCAGGATTTGGCCCTATCTTTAGCCTGTATATCTGGGCTCACCCTCAATTATGCACCTGCCCAACTCTGGCCCAAACCCCATCAGTAGCTTTCATTTCTCTGTGCTCACGGCCAGATCCTGCAGTTACAATAGTAGATGCCAAAACAGGAGCACCCACAGCTTCTTGTAAGCCTGCCCTGGGCTAGCACTATTTCACTAGGCTTACCTGCAGTACCCCCTCCAGCTGCGCACATGCACACCCCTGGTCTCCTTTTTCTAGCCTCCACTGATGTACATGCACCCATAAGGCCTTGCAGCAACAAGAGAGCATGACAACAGCCAGCATCCCTGAAGCTATGTGTGGTCCTGCCTCTGGCCCAGTCACCTGTCAGTGGCCTGTTCTGCTGGGCTATCTTACAACTTGCCCCTCTTAGCAGTGCATGTGCATCCCATTGACCTTATTCCTGTCACTGGCTTCCACTGTACATGCACCTGGGGTAAGACGTGGAGACACAAGAATGCATACAACATCCTGGTCTTCTGCATCTGACGGTGCATTCTCAGTTGGCTCTAGTCCTTGCTGCTGGCCCCAGCCCGCACCGCTATGTGTACATCTGCACCAGCCCCTGCCACTATACAGATACCTTCAGCTCACTCCTGCAGTTGTGTGCACCCACTTCAGTACAATTATTGTCTGCTCTGCTCTCTAGCCACTAGATCTAGAAGTGCCACCCAGGATCCCAATAGCACTTGCAGCCACTGAAGATCCCTTACAGTGCTCACCAAATACCATGCAGTTGTTAATGTTGTGGATTTCAGTGGTCTTAACTAATGAGATATTAAGCTCCTCTGGACTTGGAGTTACCACACACACACCTGCACTTGGCATCCTGCACCACCAGACCTGGTTTCAAAGTATGCTCCAGAGTGCCCCTGCTATAGGTGAAGGTATTTCCTTACCAAACTAACTCAGTCCGTAATGTCTGGAAGAGGTGACCCCTTCATATGTACAGAACACTACACTTCCAGTAAATGACCCCAATGAAATGGAGATACAGGAATTATCTGACAAAGAATTCAAAGTAATTATTCTGAAGATACTCAGGAAGCTCTAAGAGAACACAGATAAACAGTTTAATGAAATCAAGAAAACAATACCAAAAACAAAAAGTTCAACAAAGAGATAGTAAACATAAAAAGAACCAAATGAATTTTGGAGCTGAAGAACACAGTGACTGAACCAAAGAATTCAAGAGAAACCTTCAACATCAAAACAAAACAAAAACCTTCAAAATCAGACCGAACCAGGTAGAAGTATGTATCATTAGGTTCAAACACAAATCATTTGACATTATCCAGTAGTAAAGCAAAAGGAAAAATGAATGAAAAGAAATGAAGAAAGACTATGGGACTTAAAAGAAACAATCTATGCTTCTTTGGAGTCCTAGAAAGAGAAGAGAGGAAGAAAGTAGCAGAAAGCCTATTTAAAGAAATAATGGGTGAGGGCTTCTCAAACTGATGGAGAAATTTGGATATCTGAATTCATAATGTTAATACATAACCCCATAATTTCAATCCAAAATGATCTTCTCCATAAACATCATAATAATAATCAAAGACCAAAAGAGGATTTTAAGAGCAGCAAGAGGAAAAAACCATCTCACTCAAAGGAGCCCCCATAAGTCTATCAGCAGATTTCTCAGCATTTTTTGCTGGCCGAGAGAGAATGGGATGATATATTCAAAGTGCTCAAAGAGGGACACCTGGGAAGCTCAGTCAGTTAAGTGTCCAACTCTTGATTTTGGCTCAGGCCTTTATCTCAGGGTCATGAGACTGAACCCTCTGTGCTGGGCATGGAGACTGCTTAAAATTCTCTCTCTCCCTCTGCCCCTGCCCCCTGCACACACTCTCTTTTTCTATTAAATAAAAAAAAAGAAAAGTACTGAAAGAAAAATACTGTCAACCAAGAAAACTTTACTCAGCAAAGATGCCCTTCAGATGAAGGCAAGATAAACACATTTTTTAAAAAAAGTTGAAAGAGTTCAGCACTAGATCTGCCTTATAAGAAATGCTGAAAGAAGTCCTTCAAGCTGAAGGAATAAGACACTGCACAGTAACATGAAAACGTATGAAAATATATAACAAATAGGTGAAGATAACTATATACGTAGTCAGATGTCGAATACTCTAATATTATAAGACTGTGGTGTGTTAACTACTTAAATACGGTATAAAGTTAAAGAACAAGAGTATTAAAATAGATACAACTACAAGTATTTAATAGTTACACAGTAAAAAAAATATTTAAATTGTGATATCAAAAACAGATATTTTATGCAAAGTTAAGTAGATACCCACTTAATATAGACTGTTACATCAAGAAGAGATTTCAAGTAAACTTTAGGTTGACTTCAAAACAAAAACCTTTAATAAATACAAACATGATAAAAAGAACAAAAGGCAATTACACAAAATCATCAATTTACAAAAGAGGATTGTAACAAAGGAACTAAAAAAATAGCCAAAAAGTAACAAGATGGCATTAGTAAGTCCTTACCTATCATTACCTTAAATGTAAATTGTTTAATTCCCTAATCAAGAGATAAATGGATTAGCAAAAGAATGAAACTTGACCACTCTCTCACACCATACACAAAAATAAACTCCAAATGGATGAAAGACCTCAATGTGAGACAGGAATCCATCAAAATTCTAGAGGAGAACATAGGCAACAACTTCTATGACATCGGCCAGAGCAACCTTTTTCACGACACATCGCCAAAGGCAAGAGAAATAAAAGATAAAATGAACTTATGGGACTTTATCAGGATAAAGAGCTTCTGCACAGCCAAGGAAACAGTCAAAAAAACTAAGAGACAGCCCACGGAATGGGAGAATATATTTGCAAAGGACACCACAGATAAAGGACTGGTATCCAAGATCTACAAAGAACTTCTCAAACTCAATACACGAGAAACAAATAAACAAATCATAAAATGGGCAGAAGATATGAACAGACACTTTTCCAATGAAGACATACAAATGGCTAACAGACACATGAAAAAATGTTCAAAATCATTAGCCATCAGGGAAATTCAAATCAAAACCACACTGAGATACCACCTTACGCCAGTTAGAATGGCAAAGATAGACAAGGCAAGAAACAACAATTGTTGGAGAGGATGTGGAGAAAGGGGATCCCTCCTACATTGTTGGTGGGAATGCAAGTTGGTACAGCCACTCTGGAAAACAGTGTGGAGGTCCCTTAAAAAGTTAAAAATTGAACTACCCTATGACCCAGCCATTGCACTACTGGGTGTTTACCCCAAAGATACAGACGTAGTAAAGAGAAGGGCCATATGCACCCCAATGTTCATAGCTGCATTGTCCACAATAGCCAAATCATGGAAGGAGCCGAGATGCCCTTCAACAGATGACTGGATTAAGAAGCTGTGGTCCATATAT
The DNA here is from genome assembly GCF_002007445.2 of Ailuropoda melanoleuca. Lineage (NCBI taxonomy): Eukaryota > Metazoa > Chordata > Mammalia > Carnivora > Ursidae > Ailuropoda > Ailuropoda melanoleuca. The sequence goes on from NC_048236.1 coordinate 21,124,849, forward strand.
ACAATGGAATATTACTCAG
>NC_048236.1:21124930-21135964 GCF_002007445.2 Ailuropoda melanoleuca
AAAAAAAGAGATAAATGGATTAAAAAAAAACACCACTTTATGCTATCTAAAAGAGACTCATTTCATGTTAAATGACACAGATGGACTCCAAGTAAAGAAATAGAAAATATATTCCATGAAAATTGATATCAAAAGAGAACGGGGGATACTATATTTATATCAGACAGGATAGACTGTAATCTAAAATTTATAGTGAGACGAAGAAGGTCATTAAATAATGACAAATAGGTCAATTCATTCAAGAGGATATAACAGTTGTATATGCACCCTACATTGGAATAGCTAAATATATATTAATCAAATACTAACCAGTCTGAAGAGAGTAATAGACAACAAAATGTAATAGTAGGGGACTTCAATATCCTACTTTCAACAATGGATAGATTGGACAGAAAATCACTAGGAAACATTTGAACTTGAACTATAATTTAGACCAAATGGACCTAACAAAAATATACAGCACATGCCATCCAACAGCAATAGAATATATGCCCTCATGTGAACATGCTCTATAATAGATCAGATTAGGGTAGATCACTTGTTTTGTGTTAGATCACATACTTGTTTTGTGTGAGCAAATTTTCAAAGTTTGAATCATATAGCGGGTATTTTTTCTGACCACAATACAAAAGTAAATATCAACAACAGGGGAAAGCTGGGAAAAATCACAAGTATGTAAAATTAAACAACACACTTCTGAACAACCAAAGAGTCAAGGATGATATCAAAAGATAAATTTTTTTAGAATCTAGAAAGAAAAAAAAATGGATAATCTACAAAAATTTTTTAGAATCTAGAAAAAAAATGGATAACCTACAAAAATTCAGGAAACAGGACTCAGAGGGAAGTATATAAAAACCTCCACTAAGAAACATCTCAAAAAACAAACTGTACAACCCAAGGAACTAGAAAAACAAGACCAAACTAAGCCCAAAGTTAGCAGAACACTTAAATCAGACATTTCTCTAAAGAAGACATACAAATGACCAAGTAGTACACAAAAAATATTCAACATTGCTAATCAACTCACAACTGTTAGACTGACCATTGTAAAAACACAAGAGATAACAAATGCTAACGTGGAGAAAAAGGAATCCTGGTGCACTGTTGGAGGAATGTAAATTGCTATAGCCACTGGGAAATACAACATACAGATTCTTTAAAAAAATAAAACTAAAAATAGAATTACTATAAGATAAAACAATCCTACTTTTAGTTATATATCCGAAAAAGATGAAATCATATCTTAAAATGATATGTGTGTTCCCATACTCATTGCCACATTATTCACAAATGCCAAGATGTGGAAACAACACATTTACAGTGGAATATTTTTTAGTGATAAAAAAGAAGGAAATCCTGCCATTTATGAAAATGGAACTGGAAGGCATTTTGCTAAGTAAAATAAGTCAGAGAATGTCTAATACTGTGTGACCTCATTTATATATGGAATCAAAAAACATTGCCTCAGAAAGAGAGTAGAATGGTAATTGTGAAGGACTGATGGGTGTGGAAAATGGGGAGATGTTCGTCAAAGGGTAGAAACTTTCAGTTAAAAAAATGAATAGATTCTGGGTACCTAAGTTTAAAGCATGGGACTACAGTCAACAACGCTGTATTATATACTTTAAGGCTGCTATGAGAGCAGAGCTTTAATGTTCTCAGCATAGCAACTAAATAATCATGTGAAGTGAAGGGTGTTTTAACTAACCTTATTGTGGTATACATTTCATAATATATATGTGTATCAAATTAGCACATTGTACACCTTAAAATACATAATGTTATACGTCAATCATATCTCAATAAAGCTAGACAAAATAAATAGAAAAATTAATCTAGATTAACTGGATTTTTGTATTATTTTACCTTTTCCTTCAGAAATCTATTAATCCAGCAATCTTATATGGTTTATTTGACAGGTTTGCTTACTTTTTTCTTCTAGAAGAAAATTTTCCTTGTCTAAACCTGACAGTGTCATTCTCTTCTTCCTATATAGAGATATCCTTCAACAATTCAAATTTAGAAGGTAGATCACATGTGCAATGAATATTTTGAAAAATTTAACTTCCAATAATTAACATATGGTTTAGTCAGCAAAAAATGACCAAAGCATGAGTAGCAAAATGGAAATTTTTACTTTAAAAATATGGCAACAACACTATTAAATTGCACACATATGTCCTATAATCTTATGGATGTTACATGATATAATGTTAATGTAGAAAACCTCTAATAGGTTAAGAAGGGAAGAGTGACCAAAATGAACTTTGAGATCTTTTTAATAAAAAATCCATGGTTGACATGAATTGTCCTTTACTCCATATCCAAAATATCATCCACAAGACAGAAGAGCAATAACTTAGTTGAAAAGCTCTGCGTTTAGGGCTACATGTGTCAAGAACCAATTTTAAAATATTTATTTTTTGTAATTCCTAATCACTACCACTCAAAACTAAATTATGATGTCAGTAAGTGTCATATATTTATAAATTTATAAATTCTCAATCATGGTCATCCTGTATAAATATTTCTAATTTGAGATTAAACAATTTTGCAAGTTTCTTTCTGATGAAAATTAAAATAAGCTAAGCTCCTAAAATGAAGTAAAAAATCAAGAACAATCTGGTTTAATTAACTCAGTTCAAACAACTTCAAAGACTTAAAAAAAGAATTGGAGCTTGAGTTTCCCCACTAAAACATATCATGTAATTTTAGAATAGGATATGCAAGAACTGTCAGCACTATTATTTAAAATGTCACTTATGATTCTTATAATATTCATACTCTAATATTATGCACGCCTCTATCTTAAGAGGGAAAAACTGAAGTCTATCATTGATAGTGGTCATCTACTCCAAACTATTCTTTTACAGTTGTTGCAACAGATGTTACAAGATCAATGTGACATGAAGAAACTAAACATTTGTCTCCTGTTGAGCTGTAGAAGAAAAAGAAAAACCTTTGCTGTTTGCATTTTTATCTCATCCTTTTAAACTTCTGTTTTTGTTTTATATTATGAAATTTTTAGTAATATAGCACATTGATATAATGCATAAATCTGCATACACTTGGAAGATGTACACTAAAAAAAACTGATAGGAATGCATGCTTTAAAATTTTAGGAGGCCCCTGGACTCAATAATTATACATTTCCAGAAGAAGCTTCATTTTTTAAAAAAAGTGGAAGTTCATGTTTTGTTCCCTCTTTATCTCAGTTTTATTGCCTCTTTCCTCTACCTCCCAGCTAATGCTAATATTCTACACCACGGAGAACTGACCAATCTCTTTAGAAGAGAAGCCAAACATTACTTTATTGAGCTATGATCTACAGTTCAAACTGACTTGTCAAACTTTCAACATCCCAATCTATATTTTTAATACACTTTTTGTTTAGAGACTTCATCCATTTTAGATTAGTGACTAACCTGCATAGCTATGTTTTAGTTCAATGACTTACTCTTTGTAGGAAGCAAAGGCACTTTGAACAAGAAGAGTTTCTGGAGAATCAATGCCTTCATCTTTTTCCAATTAATGAGCAGATATTCAGCAGGTTTAGGGAGAAGGAGGTACAGTGTCAGGGAGGCACCCCTATTTCCTTCTAACATTTTTTTAAAAGATTTTATTTATTTATTTGACAGAGAGATAGAGACAGCCAGCGAGAGAGGGAACACAAGTGGGGAGGGGAGAGGAAGAAGCAGGCTCATAGCAGAGGAGCCTGATGTGGGGCTCGATCCCACAATGCTGGGATCATGCCCTGAGCCGAAGGCAGACGCTTAACCTCTGTGCCACCCAGGTGCCCCCCTGCTAACATTTTTAACCAAAGCTGATCCACTTTTATTTAATATTGGGAACCTCCAGTAAGATTTTGTTTTTAAAAATGATGTCACAGTAAAAAAAAAAATGACATCATAGTTACCCTAGTTTTATAAAACAGAGCTTTACTCAAATAGGCAACTCTAACTTGGCTCTGTATTTATTATTTTTTTCTTCCTTCCTGTTTCATATGTTTTCTAAATTTATAATGCATATTATTTTCACTTTAACATTAAAATATTTTCTTTATTATACATTCTAAAAAGTGTATTTCCTGAGTTCAAAAAATATGTTATTAATATGTATAAATCTAGCCCACATTTTGGATGGTTTATGTGGATCAGAGACAGCCAAATGTTTTACTAGTCTACAGTAAACCTAACTTTCTTATATCCATGGCTGATAACCTCAAAAGTAGTAAAATGTATATAATACATTTCTTCATGAAAAAAAAGAATTTTAGCATATAATTACCTAACAAAATTGAAGATGTGCACCAACCTAGCAATTTTTGGGTGCCATAAATAAGCTATTTTCAAAGTTCCCTAGAAAATGTCTGTTCTTTTTTCTTATAACAGGATATGTTTAAAATTCAAGCCCCCCAAAAATGGGTAAATTTTAGAAATAAAAACATCTTTTTCAGGGTTTTATATAATGAAAATATTAAAATAGAACTATTCTAATTATCACAGAAATTATCCATCTTCAGAAACCATGTTTTCAACATTTATATGTATTTTCTCAGGCCCTTCTTGCTGCTACTGAACCTTGGTCACCTTTTCTAAGAGGAAAACTACAAAACCTTCTAGGACTGCTCTTGTTATCCCATTTTATTGATTAACAAACTCAGGAAACGAGGATGAGAGGAAGTTCCCTAAGAATATTACAACCAGAAGCTATAAGAACTGATATTCAAACCAGATTATCCAGTTCAGTAACAGAAATAATTTTCTACTATAGCAATCTGACTCATATGTTGCTAGTTCCAATACAGTGTTTATACTCTTAAATATCTAGTAGGTGTTTTCCTACCATATACCTACAACTAAATGGTGTTTTCAGACAGATAAAAATATTCAGTGAAAATATCATCACTATATTTGAAAATATTAGTGAGGGATATGTGTAACTCTGAAGTTTGAGTCACTAGAAAATATATTTTATACAGTAAAGGTGCCAGATTTCTGAAAGACTGAACTGGAAATTATGCAAACTTATGGATATATTCTACATTTCTCTATTCATTGTCTTTAAAAAATTAATTCTATGAAATATATACCTACAAAGAGTATATACAAAATAAATATATAATTAAAATATCAAGTAAAGAAGACCCAAGCATCTATTATAGAAATTAAGAATTAGAGCTCTGTCAATACCTTTGAGAACCTTTTTATCTTCCATCCTATGAAATTGCTGTTCCTTTCCAAAGATTTGATTGTTTTTCTAAAGTTTCTTATTTCTTTGAATTTCTTTTGCATTTACCAGCTATGTATGTATTTCTAATATTTATTTATGTATAACTTGGTACTTATATTTATTGAATATTACTATATATTTTTTCTAATTCCTTATTCATTCAACATGATTTTTCTGAGAATAAGACCTGTTGGTGTGGGTTGCTGTACTTCATATTGTATTCTTTTATACCTTAATTTATTTAATGTTCCCCTTCCTAGTAGACATGTAAGTTGCTTTCATTATTTTTGTAATTTAAAGCAATACATTATGAATGTTTCTTAATATCTCCTGGTGTACTTTTCGGAAAGGGTCTCAATAATATATCTTGCAATAGAATGGCTAGGTTGTTGGTTGCACATCTCCAATTTTGTTAGGTAATGTCAAACTCTTTCCAAAGTAATTGTGCCAGTTTATCTTCACATTAGTAGTAGTTGAGCATTCGTGTTCCTCCAATATTCAATTAAAATTGGTAATGTCAGACTTTTTATCTTTTACTAATCTTGTAGGTTAATATATTTTCTTATCATGACTTTAATTTGCATTTTCCTGACTATTAAAGATATTCAACAGCTTTTCATATATTCACTGGCCATTAATGTTTTGTCTACTATGAAATACCTACTTACATCTTTTATCATTTTCTATTGGCTTCTTTATCCAATTCTTAAGGATTGATTTTTATTTATTTATTTTTTTAAAGATTTTATTTATTTATTTGACAGAGATAGAGACAGCCAGCGAGACAGGGAACACAAGCAGGGAGAGTGGGAGAGGAAGAAGCAGGCTCATAGCAGAGGAACCTGATGTGGGGCTCGATCCCACAACACCGGGATCACGCCCTGAGCCGAAGGCAGATGCTTAAATGCTGTGCCACCCAGGCGCCCCTTAAGGATTGATTTTTAAAGGAATTCTTCCAATATTTTAGATAATAAACTTTTACCAGATATATGAGTTGAAAATATCTTCTCACAATTGTCCTATGGTCTCCTTTGACAGACATTGTTATTTCTTATGAACATGTTTTTTTCTAGTCTTTTTTTCCTTGAATTAAAGACTCTCCAGCTTATATATATTTGGTATAATAGTTTGTGATATATGTCTTCACATCCCTCCAAATGCTCCAGCTTTCTCTAAAAGTTTTTCACATCTCTCTGGTTACATATTAATAAATGTATACTGTAGATGCTACAGTAATATATTTACATTAGTCATTCCTAATAAATGCATTTCTTACCCTCTTTCCACTAACCATTTTTCTTAAAAATCCTGTAACCTTTCTCCGTTCCTTCCTTGCTAAATATCTTTATGGAATAGTTTATTCTCAGTTCTTTAGCTATCACACTCTTTTCCTTAAGTCTCTGAAAGTTTGTTTCAACTCTCAGCACTCTACTAGGCTTGTAAAAGTCGTTAATTAACTACTACTATTTGGCAAACCTATTAGCCTTTTCTTAGAACCCCAACTTTTCAGGCACTTTTTAAGACTTTGTAAGGCATTTGATTCTGTGGAGGAATCACAGCTTATGATCTCCATGGTGGGGAGGCTTTCTTCATTGTTCCTTCTTGTTGTACCTTTATATCTCTAAAACTGCCCTGTATCTCTCTATGGTCCTTTTTCCACTATTCAAATCTTAGATGTAGTTATTTTTCAGGGAGCAGTCTTTAGCCTTTTTTTTCCCCTTTCATTCAACATTGTTATTTCTTTGGAATTTGTCTTCAGTTATATGACTTAATCTGTCAACTTGTATAATTAGAGCATATGGAGAAGCTCTTGGCACATACTAAGCCATAAATAAGTATTTAATAAATAAATGAATAAATATTGGATATCTTTACTTCCAGCCCAGACTAACCTCTTTCATTGAAAACAAACGTTTTTATCTTCCCAGTTGAATTTCCAAAAAGATTCTATAAAGAACTATAAAAAAAAGTTAATTAACAAACTCAATATCATCATCCCTAACCTCCTCTTTCCCATATCTTAGCTGTTGAAACCACAATTATCATTATTGTATTTGGTCATGTGAAATCAGAACTCAGAATTTGACAGATACACTAGTACTCAGGAGAGCTATCTATTAGACTATTTTTTATTAGAACTAAAATCAATTCATTTAATTCTCCAAAGAGCCTACTACTTAATTTGCTGAATTTCAAGAAAGCAAAAAAAGGAACCCAGCTTGAAAGGTTCTTAACATTCTTTATCAAGGATTAAACACTGGCTTATACAACTAAGGCATACAAATAATTACCACAAAATTTTTACATGAATTTACAATTTAACCATTACATTATGTTAATACAATATGCTCTCTTGCATAATTTTTTTTGGTAAAGATCAAAACAAGATATAATTATTTTCAACCTCAAGAGGTTGTAACACTTAATTACTTTATATTTTAATAACACAGATCAAAAAATAAAAAAGTAACACAGATAAAACATTTTCATAGGAACCATCTTAAGAGTTTTGTTATAATTCTCGATTATTATTATAGATGCATTTTTCTAAAAGTCCAGAATCTGGAAGAGCCTACTGAGGATAAGAACTTAGGAAATATGAATGTTTATTGAATTGTTTCCTTCAAGAAAGCATTCAGGAGGTCGGAAAAAGATGGTGGAGGAGTAAGGGACCTTTTTTCAGCTGGTCCCCTGAATTGAGCTGGACATCTACCAGATCATCCTGAACACCCACGGAATCAGCCCGAGATAGGAAGATACATCTGATCTCTACAAATTAACATCTCCAGCACTGAGTATTGAGGTACGAAGCAGGGGGCCATGAATCCGCGCACAGATAACAGAAGATAAACAGAAAGGGGAGCAAGCCACTGCGCTAGGGTGTGGGGAAGCAGTAGCCACCTGCACTGGGGAGAAGGCCAGACTCGGGGACCGGCACCTGTGAGAAAGCAGACTGAGACCATGAGCCCAGGAATGCGTGCGCACAACCAGACTGAAAATCAGCTTCGGAGCGCTCACTGGAACCGGACTGATACCAGAAGCTCAGGACCATGTGTGCACAGCCAGACTGAAAACCAGTGCTCTGGAGTGCGCAAACCAGACCGAAAGAGGGAGCTCAGAAGCATGCGCAGGAACCAGGGTCAGCTGGCCTGTTAGAAGCACAAAGGACAGAGTCCTGCTGGCCCTGAGAGCGAGCGCTCAATAGTGGCTATGACGCACACAACCTGGGGCGCTACAGGGTTTGTATCGGCACCAACAGAAACAGAGTTAAATTGGCCAGGAGAGCTCAGTGGAGAGTGAACTGTGATCTCTCTGTTCTGAGACAGAGGCTAGGATATGGCCACTGCTGTTCTCTCAGAAGAGCCACAGAAAATTGCCAGGGAAAGCCTCCAGGGAACAAAAGCCCAGAAATACCAGTTCACATTGTGCCCATCCCCATTCCCCCTTGCAGGGGACAGGGAAACTCTACCCAAACAGGGTTGCCTGAATATCAGTGCGTCAGGCCCCTCCCCCAGAAAGCAGGCTGAAAAATCAAAGACCCCACATTCCTAAGGTCCCTATAAAACAAGTGCACACTTCCTGGGTCCTGCTCAATAATTTGGGCTCTGTGCATCCCCGCAACCTCTCATGAGAATGACGAGGAGGAGGAACCCTCAGCAAAGAAAGGACACAGAGACTGTGGCCTCCACCACAGAACTAATGGATATGGATATAACAAATTGTCAGAAATGGAGTTCAGAGTAACAATGGTCAAGATGATGTGTAGGCTTAAAAAAATATTAATGAAAATATTAAAGAGAATATAGAGTCTCTAAAGGCTGAAATGAGAGCAAATCCAGCAGAAATTAAAACTGCTATGAATCAAATGCAGTCTAAACTGGATGCTCTGATAGGCAGGGTAAATGAGGCAGAAGAATCAATTAGTGAATTGGAAGATGGGATGATAGAAAAGAAGGAAACAAAAAAACTTGGCTCAAAAAAATCCAATCTCAAGAATGTAGATTATGGGAGATTACTGACTCAATGAAATGTTCCAATATCAGAATCATCTGCATCCCCAAGGGGGTGGAGAAACAGAGAGGTCTAGANGGGGTGGAGAAAAACAGAGGTCTAGAAGAGATATTTGAACAAATTGTAGCTGAGAACTTCCCTAATCTGGCAAAGGAAACAAGCATTTGTGTCCAAGCGGCAGAGAGGACCCCTCCCAAGATCAATGAGAACAGACCTACACCATGTCACATAATAGTTCAATTTGCAAATATTAGATCCAAGGATACAATCTTGAAAGCTGCCAGGGGGAAGAGAATCCTCACCTAAAGAGGGAGGAACATCAGAATAACGTCAGACCTGTCTACAGAGACCTAGCAAGCCAGGAAAGATTGGCAAGACATATTCAGAGCTTTAACTGAGAAGAACATGCAGCCAAGGATCCTTTATCCAACAAGGCTGTCATTCAGAATTGATGGAGACACAAGGACCTTCCAGGACTGGCAAAAACTGAAAGAATATATGACCACCAAGCCAGCCCTGCAAGAAATGTTAAGGGGGGTACTATAAAAGTGNTCCAACAAGGCTGTCATTCAGAATTGATGGAGACACAAGGACCTTCCAGGACTGGCAAAAACTGAAAGAATAGATGACCACCAAGCCAGCCCTGCAAGAAATGTTAAGGGGGGTACAATAAAAGTGAAAAGGCCCCAAGAGTGATACAAAACAGAAATNCAATCTATAGAAACAAAGACTTCACAGGCAACATGACATCATTAAAATCATATCTCTCAATAATCACTCTCAATGTGAATGGCCTAAATGCTCCCATAAAACACCCACAGGGTTGCAGATTGGATAAAAAGACATGACCCATCCATTTGCTGTCTGCAAGAGACTCATTTTGAACCTAAAGATTCATCCAGACTGAGAGTGAAGGGATGGAGGACCATTTTTCATGCCAATGGACCTCAAAAGAAAGCTAGGGTAGCAATTCTCATATAACAGACTAGATTTTAAACTAAAGACTGTAGTTAGAGACACAGAAGGACACTGTATTATTCTTAAAGGATGTATCCAACAAGTGAATATGACAGTTATAAATATCTATGCCACCAGAGGGGAGCAGCTAGATATACAAGCCAACTCTTAACCAGAATAAAGAGACATATAGATAATAATATGTTAATAGTAGGGGATCTCAACACTCTGCTCTCAGCAATAGACAGATCACCCAAGCAGAAAATCAACAAAGAAATAAGAACTTTGAATGACATACTGGACCAGATGGACCTCATAGATATATACAGAAAACTACACCCCAGAGCAACAGAATACTCATTCTTTTAAAATGCACATGGAACTTTCTCCAGAATAGACCATATACTGGGTCACAAAACAGATCTCAACCAATACAAAAATACTGAGATTATTCCCTGCATATTCTCAGACTACAATGCTTTGAAACTAGAACACAATCACAAGGAAAAATTTGGAAGAAACTCAAACACTTGGAAACTAAGAACCTTCCTGCTCAAGAATGATTGGGTAAACCAAGGGATTAAAAATGAGATTAAGGGGGGCGCCTGGGTGGCACAGCGGTTAAGCGTCTGCCTTCAGCTCAGGGTGANACAATGCTTTGAAACTAGAACTCAATCACAAGGAAAAATTTGGAAGAAACTCAAACACTTGGAAACTAAGAAGCTTCCTGCTCAAGAATGATTGGGTAAACCAAGGGATTAAAAATGAGATTAAGGAGTTAAGATCTGTTTAAGTCGGGAGGAGGAGGTTAAGATGGCGGAGGAGTAGGGG
>NC_048236.1:21136064-21185757 GCF_002007445.2 Ailuropoda melanoleuca
ACTGGAGGAGATTATGCTAAGTGAAATAAGTCAGGCAGAGAAAGACAATTATCATATGTTTTCACTCATTTTTGGAACATAAGAAATAGCATGGAGATCGGTAGGAGAAGGAAGGGGAGAATGAAGGGGGAGTAGACAGAGGGGGAATGAACCACAAGAGACTATGGACTCTGGGAAACAAACTGAGGGCTTCAGAGGGGAGAGGGGTGGGGGATTGGGCTAGGCCAGTGATGGNGTGATGGATATTAAGGAGGGCACATATTGCATGGAGTACTGGGTGTTATACACAAATAATGAATCATGGAACATCACATCAAAGACTAAGGATGTACTGTATGGTGACTAACGTAACATAATTAAAAATTATTATTAAAAAGAAAAAAAGAGGGGCGCCTGGGTGGCTCAGCGGTTCAGCGTCTGCCTTCGGCTCAGGGCGTGATCCCGGCGTTATGGGATCGAGCCCCACGTCAGGCTCCTCCGCTATGAGCCTGCTTCTCCCTGTCCCACTCCCCCTGCTTGTGTTCCCTCTCTCACTGGCTGTCTCTCTTTCTGTCAAATAAATAAATAAAAAATCTTAAAAAAAATTTAAAAAAAAGAAAGGAAAAAGAAAGCATTCACATTTTTTCTCCTTTACCTGCTATATAAAACAATATATACAAGCAATTTTCATAAATATGCAAAATTACCACACACATTTAATTAAGGTATTCTTTTCCTATAAAACATTTGTGCAGAAATGAGTTTCCCAATAAAGCTATTTCTGCAGAACTTGTTATTCATCGGGATGTGCAACAATTTATTTTAGAAGCACATTAATTAGAATTTTTTTATTTGGTCTTGACAGCTTCTCAAACATCTTTTATATGATTGATTTTCAACTATCAATTCAACAGTCAGGTCATTGGATTATCCTTCAGATTACACATGCTCCTAAATGAAAAAATTTTTATAGGGATCTTCATTCATCATTTCCTTATCATATGATAACATGTGAAATTTCTCCTGATCTCTAGTCTTATCCTTTGATTTCCCAACTTTGGGCACACATAACACCTGCTCAATAAAACTGTATGATTTAAATTGAATCTACTAAAGTTGGCTTCTCTCTTTGCTATGTGTCTGTTTAATAATCTTTCTGGCTCAACATTAACAAAATGAAGAACAAAACTATACGGTCAAGTCATAGATTCAGAAAAGAATTTGACAAAACTGAACACCCTTCATGATAAAAACCCTCAACAAAGTGAGTTTAGAGGGAATGTACCTAAAATTATAAAGGCCATATATAAAAAAACCCACAGCTAGCATCATACTCAATAGTGAAAAACTGGAAATGTCAGAATGTCCACAGTTGCTTTTTTTTTCAACATAATACTAGAGGCTTTAGCCATAGCAATCATACCCAAAAAAAATAAATAAATAAAGCTGGGAGAGGAGCTGAAGTAGTGGAGGAGTAGGAGGACTATAGGTTTGTTTTGCCCCTCAAGCACAGCTAGATAAATATCAAATCATTCTGAATACCCAAGAAATCAACCTAGGGACTAAAAGAAGAAACCGCCCAACTAGAAGGAGAAAGGCGGCTACAACATGGAAGGTAAGGGACACAGAGATGTAGTTTGTGGGAGAAATGGATTGTGGGTACTATGGAGGGAAGGGAGCCCTGGTTGTGGAGAGAGGCTAGAAGAGAGGAGAGCACAGGGGACTGGCCAAGAAAAATATTTCCCCAAAGCCATTGATTGGGAAAATGATAGGGTGTGATTTTTGTGAATTTTTACAACCAGTTCGGCTCATAGACTAGGCATCCAGGACTAGGTTAACATTTGGCAGTCTTATATGGGTACTTTAATACATGTAAAAAATAACATTTAACAACGTTTACCATTGAATCTGGATTTTAAAAAACTCAACAAACTAGTAACAGAAGAGAACTTTTCCAATGTGATAAAAGGAATCTATGGAATACTTATAACTAATATTATATTTAAGAGTGAAATATTGAATTATTTCCCACTAAGATAAAAATCAGGGCTAGAATAACCACTATCATTTCTTTTAATTAACTTAGTATTGGAGGTCCTAAACAGTGCAACGAGGTGAGATAATAAGTATGAGTAATAGAAACTGAAAAGAAAGAAAACACATATGACATGCACAGGACATGCACACAGAAAACTGCAACACATTTCTATAAAAGGCTAAAGACGGCCTAGGTAAATACAGAGGTATACCATGTTTATGACTGATAAATTTATTATTCTTAAGATGTTAACTATTTCTTTTTTTAAGATTTTTAAAACTTATTTTAGAGAGAGCACACAGGGGGAGGGGCAGGGGAAATGTGAAAGACAGAATCTCAAGCAGACTCCCCATTCATCACAGGACCCAACATGGGACTCCATTTCCTGACCCTGAGTTCATGATATGAGCTGAAATTGAGTCCAGGCTTATCCAACTGAGCCACCAAGCACCCCTTAACTCTTTTAATTTGATCTCTCCAAAAGAATCACAATCAAAACTTTTGCAGGCATTTTAGTATAAATTAAAAATGTATCAGAAATTCGAAGAGCCAAGAATGGTCAAACCAAATTTGAAAAAGAATCAAAAGTCACTATAAAGATAGAATAATCAAAACAGTGTGGTACAAGTATTAGAATAGTGCACCTATATGTTCAACAAAAGTGACCAAGAAATTCAAGGTGAAAAGATAGTCTTTTCAACAAATGATTGAAAATAACTGGATGCACAGAGTAAAAAAGAGGCTTTGACCCTTATAATATACAAAAACATTAATTACAACATATCATAATCCTAAAAATGAAAAATATGAATATAAACATTTTGAAGAAAACATAAGGAAAGGTCTTTATGACCTTGAGTTTATCAAATATTTCTTGGTTAGGACACTAAATCATAACCCAGAAAAGAACACATTGATATATTTGACTTTATCAAAATAAAGAACTCAGCCTCTTGAGGTACACTGTTGAGAGAAGAAAATAAGTTATGCATTGGGAGAATTTATTTGCAAATTCATAATTTATTAAAGGACTCACATCTAGAATACACATAAAAATTCCAGAACTCAAAAAGGAAAAAAATTCAATAAGAATTTTTAAATTATTTGAGCAGTCTGAAAATAAATTTTTAAAAATGCATTTGCATTAGTCATCATAAAAAGTAATGTAATTGCACATATTTTAAGCAAGCAAAAAGTGTAGGATTTGCACATAGAAAACCTCAAATTATGATAAGAAATGACTAAAAGACTTAATTGAGTGATATACCATGCTCATGATTTGGAAAACTAAAATTTGAAGAATTTAATTCTTCCCAAATTAATCTATAGGTTCAAAACAATCTCAGGGGCGCCTGGGTGGCACAGCGGTTAAGCGTCTGCCTTCCGCTNGAGCGCCTGCCTTCCGCTCAGGGCGTGATCCCGGCGTTATGGGATCAAGCCTCACATCAGGCTCCTCTGCTATGAGCCTGCTTCTTCCTCTCCCACTCCCCCTGCTTGTGTTCCCTCTCTCGCTGGCTGTCTCTCTGTCAAATAAGTAAATAAAATCTTTTAAAAAAAATCTTAGCTATAATCACAGAAGTATTTTTTCTTGTAGATAATGCAAAGCTGATTCTAATATTAACAAGGAAATGCAANCTCAGCTATAATCACAGAAGTATTTTTTCTTGTAGATAATGCAAAGCTGATTCTAATATTAACAAGGAAATGCAAAGAGCTCAAAATAGAGAAATTTTGATGAAGAACGAATTTGGAAGACTTAATCAGAAAAAAAGACTTATTGCCAAAATTTTAAAGGATGGCCAATACCAAATGTTGGAAAGGAAATAGAGTAATAATACTATCAAAATTGTTGGTAGTAAAAAGATACAAGTATGATGGAAAAATATCTGACAGTTTGTTATAGAGCTAAATGTGTACTTACTCTGTGGAACAGACATTTTAATCCTAGATGATTGTCCAAGAGACATAAAAAAATATACCTACAAAATATGATCAAGAATATTATGCTGAGTGAATAACCCTTATATCCATATTATCTGATTCCTCTCATTCAAATTTCACAAAACAGTACAGTGAATCTATAATTTACAAAAGGGAGAAAAGTAATTGTTTCTTAATGATAGGGGCAGTGATTGGAAAGGGGCATGAGAAAATTTTGGGGTGATAATAATGTTTTAAGTCTTCATAGAGGTTTGGATTACTATATGAATTTGCCAAAACTCATCAAATAGCACACAATATTTGTGCATGTTACTGTATGTAAATTTTACCTTAAAAGAAAAATGATAAATGCAAATATCATACTCTATGATATACATGCTAAAATAATTATGGTAAAGTTTACTGATGTTTGCAACATACTTTGATATTTATCATAACAGTAATATGGACTGATACATGGATAAAGGGATTGACAGTAAACAAAAAAAGTGACAAATCAATTTTAGTAAAATGTTGACAGTAGAACCCAGACAATGATTGTATGGGGAATCACTGTAAAATTTTTCAATTCTCTGTGTATTTGAAAAATCCTTAACAGCAAGTTGGAAAATTATGTTTAAAGACAGAAAACAATAGTTGTAAAATATATGTATAATAGAAAATATGAACAGACCAATTACTATTAACAAAATTAAATTAGTAATAAAAAAAAACTCCTAACAAACAAAAATCCAGTACCAGATAGATTGAAAGGTGAAATCTACCAAACATTTAAAGAAACATTTTTTTTCAAAGATTTTATTTATTTATTTGAGAGAGAGAGACAGCCAGTGAAAGACGGAAGACAAGCAAGGGGAGTAGGAGAGGAAGAAGCCGGCTTCCCACGGAGGGGCCTGACACAGGGCTTGATCCCAGAACTCTGGGATCATGCCCTGAGCCGAAGGCAGATGCTTAGCAACTGAGCCACCCAGGCGCCCCAAAGAAACATTTAAAGAAAAATACCTATTCTCCTCAAACTATAAAAGAGAGAGAGAGAGAGAGAGAAAAGAGAAGAGAAGAGAGAGAGAACAGAAAGCTTCCAAAGTCTTTCTACAAATCCAGTATGACCCTAATAATAAAACCAGACAAACATACTGCCAAAAAAGGCTAATCCCTGATGAATATAAAAATTCCTCAATCAAATATTAGTAAATTAAATTCAACAATACATTAAAAGACTCATTCACCACAATCAAGTGGAATTTATTTTAGGGATGCAAGGATGGTTCTATATCCATAAATTAATCAGTGTGATACATTACATTAAGAAAGGATATACACCATGTGATCATTTCAATACATGCAGAAAATCACTTGACAAAATTGAAGAAGAACTTAAAGTTTTTTCTCCTAAATCAGGAACAAGACAAGGATGTGCACTCTTCCTCCTTTATTCAACATAGTACTGGAAGTCCTAGCCACAGTAATCAGACAACAAAAAGAAATAGAAGGCATTGAAATTGGTAAGAAAGAAGTAAAACTTTCACAATTTGCAGATGACATGATAGTATATATAGAAAACCCTAATGACTTCACCAAAACGCTATTAAATGAATTCAGTAAAATTGCAGGTTATAAAATCAATACACAGATATCAGTTGCATTTCTATATACTAATGATAAAGTAGCTGAAAGAGAAATTAAGAAAACAATCCCATATGCAATTGCACCAAAAAGAATAAAATGCCTAGGAATAAATTTAACCGAGGAGATGAGAAACCTGTACACTGAAAACTGTAAATATTGATGAAAGAAATTGAAGATTACACAAACAAATGGAAATATATTCCATGCTCATGGAATATTGTTAAAATGTCCATACTACTACTAAAAATTTGATAATGCTATTATTTTAAACCCTGTCCCTTTTGGCAAAAAAAAATCCATTAGAGATATATTTCTGTAAGTTTTGGTTTTTATTTGTTCCTTGAAGTATCTCTATGAAAACATAATCCAAAGATTTTTAAAACAAGTGTATTTTTTTAGCAGCAATGTGTTTTGGGTATATTACATATTCATATCCTTTGTGAAATGTGAGAAGATACAGTAAATATATGCTAACTATATACAAATCATATATTTTGGCATTTATGGAGAAGTTACTTGTTTTCTAAATACATATTTAAGTTCAAAATATTTTCTTTCTTATTTAAAGAATGGAAACCCCATAGTTTTAAATAAATGCCATGTGACTCTTTATTTTCATCATTCTTTTCAATCTTGATCTTACACCAGCTAAAATAAAGCTTTCAGTTGTATTTTTAAAACACATTAAAGTATAATGTTTCTATGGCTTTAAAATCTTTCATTAATTCCATGAATACAATTCTGATTTCATATATTTAATTCTACATTAAATGTGGGTTAAACATAGAGAAGATTATCAACTTTAATATCCATTAACTTATTCTCCATTACTTAGAATTGGTTTTTATCATTCAATCAGTCTTTACCCAATTATGTCAAACAGACTTTCCCTGAGTTGAGCATTTTTACAAAGAATAGTGTATTTCAATATTTCAATATTGAAAATACTAGTTCGTGCTCCTTAAATCATTATAGTATACATCAATTTTTCAATTTGCTTCCCCCAAATGATTCCAGCATAACATAGTATTTTGAAAAAGACTTCAGTGAAAAATTAATTGCTCAGCAATTTTTGGTCGTGAACAACTCCCCAGTAAGAAACTTATAATCAGGGGGCACCTGGGTGGCTCAGTCAGTTAAGCATCTGACTTTGGTTTGGGTCCTGATCTCAGGGTCCTGGGATCGAGTCAGGTTCCCTGCTCAGCAGGGAGTCTACTTGTCCCTCTCCCTTTACCCCTACCTCCACTCTTGCTCTCTCTCAAATAAATAAAACCTTTATTTAAAAAAAGAAACTTATAACCAGGAAAACAGAACCACCTTTAAATGAATTACTAAAAGCAGAAAGCAGTGTTTCTAACCTGTTACACTCCTATTTGAGGGGCATATTCCTCTGACTGCTCTAAGTCAAAAAGTTTGCTCTTAGCTAATATGACTCATTTCCTCATAGTTGGAAGGAAACCTTTTAAATTGCAGGGCAAATTTCTTTGGCAGCATCTTCCATGTTTATGGATGGTACTTTAACATTTAATTTTAAATGTTCTGATTACCCAGAAATTACTACTACCTAGAATAAACAAAGCACACAAAAATTCATGTAAAGAATTAGATGCTTGGATCAGTGTTCTATGAGACAAGGGTTTAGAGAATAGCACTCTAGTAATTAAGCATCAGTGCTGTAATCAGTGAAAATCCAGGACTCTATGATCTTCCAATTAGCAATAATTAGCATAGCTAAATTGTGAAAATCTTTCTTTGAAGTTCGTAACCAAGTACCTGGACAAAAGTTTGTTTCCTTATTTATTATACCCAGTTTTACCAGTTAGCAGATTTGTCTATATATAGTTAAAAATGCATAATGAATTAAAGTTAGTTTAATTCTCTCTTACATAAAGGGAAACTAGAAGGATGTAGTTCAAGGAAAACTCTTCTGGGTAATTATCTTTCTGCTCTATAACCAAAGGCCTGACTTCAGTTCTAAAGATCACTATACCATCCAAGATTTGGATGATCCAGTCTTCAAATGAAAAGTTTGCAGGCAAAAAGAAAGAAAAGAAGCAAGTTGAATTGGCTCCCTAAAGCAACTTTCCTGGGAATTTCCCATAATATTTCTTTTATCTCTGCTTAAAATTACCTACTGTAGACTAAAATTTTCTCTTGCAGGACCAAGTTGAAACCAGGAAAACACTGCCTGTTTGTGATGCTATATTGACCTACAACATCCACTAACACCACAGAATTGATGGTCATACATCTGAAGATTATTGTCTTTGCAATGATATAAAAATGAGAATTTTTATGTATTAAATAGTTACATCACAACTTGACTCATTATCTTCTGATATTCTGTAGTATAGACTAAAATCTTGTCTTTATTTCCTTCATAGGTAAATTGTCTTGCTTTTCTGCCTGGTCATGTAATAAGATGTTATCTTTACCATTAGAAAACAAATGTCTGTGGCGTGACTGTATCTTGGCTGGCATGTCATGAGACATTTTGAACTGTAACTTCAAGACTTACTTCAAATCACAAAAATTGTCATGTGTTTAATGAATTATAATATATAGTTTATATTTTGTTTTATGTGTTTATATTTGATCTTGGTGAACTGAGATTATTTGGAACTTTCTTGGAACAGTGAAATTCAGCTCAATTTCTGCAGCAGTGAATTCATTTCAAATGAAGACATTTTCATTGTCTAAACCTCTGTTTTTGTCACCTACAGTAACTTTATTGATTCTTCTAAAATGGGTGATGAGATTCTAACAGTAGGTCTTCTATTTACTTAACATGATACCATCATTCTTAAAAGAAAGAGAATTTCTGAAATTGCCTACTTTATTGTGCTTAAATTTTGTTCTATTTGCCCTCAATTTGTCAGAAATATCTGAAAATTTGGCCTTTAGATTCTTCATTGTTTCTCTTCGTTCATTCTTCACAGATTCTTCATACAGAGAAATTGTAAGAATTCTGTTTTTATATTTTTAAATAATCTTTTCAGGTAGCTTTTCAAAATAATATGGTTAAACACTTGTGCTTTTTATCTTGTTGGAAAAAACCAAACCAGTATTTAGTATTTCGTGTAAAACAAGAATGAAATTCTCTTAATTTTATTATCCTGACATGTTTAGTAACATAATCTTAGAATATGAAAAAGCTACACTATTTTATTTTTTAATTATTTTCTTATGATATATGAGGTCTATTTCTGGACTCAATATATTTTAGCTGCTCTATTTTTCTATTCTTATTCCAAAATCATACCTAAATTGACCATTGCAGCTTTATAGCAAGTTTTGACAAGTAGTATGTGTAATTCAAATTTGTTTTTATTTTTTTTCAAAATGGTTTTACTATTCTAGATCCTTCATATTGTCACGGAAATTTTAGAACTATCTTGTCAATTTCTGTCAAAAAATCTTTCTGGTATTTTTTTTTTAATTTTAAATCCCACAGGGTTAACATAGAGTGTTACATAAATTTTAAGTATACAATATAGTTATTCAAAAATTCTCAACACCAGTCAGTCATCATCATGATAAAAGTACTCTTAATCCCCTTCACCTATTTCACCCATCTCCCCATTGTCCCTCACCTCTGGTAACTGTCAGTTTGTTCTCTAGAGTTGAGTCTGGTTTTTTGTCTTTTTCTTTGATTTGTTTCTTAAATTCCACTATGAGTGAAATAATATGGTACTTATCTTTCTCTGACTGACTTATTTCCCTTAGCATTATACTCTCTAGATTCATTCCTGTTGTTTCAAATGACAAGATTTTATTATTTTGATGACTGAGTAGTATTCCATTGCATATATATACACCACAACTTCTTTATCCATTCATTAGTTGATAGACATTTGGTCTACTTCCATAATTTGGCTATTGTAAATAATGCTGCAATAAACATAAGGTGCATATATCTTTTTGAATTAGTGTTTTCATATTCTTTAGATAAATATCCAATAGTGGAATTACTAGATCATATGGTAATTCTATTTTTAACTTCTTGAGGAAACTCCATGCTGTTTTCCACAGTGGCTGCACCAGTGTACATTCCCACCAACAGTGCAAGAGCGTTCCTTCCTCTCCAAATATTCACCAACACTTGTTGATTCTTGTGTTTTTGAGTTACATATTATGACTGGTATGAAATGACATCTGATTGTAGTTCTGATTTGCATTTTCCTGATGATCAGTGATGTTGAGCAACTTTTCATATATCTGTTGGCCATCTGTACATCTTCTTTAGAAAAATGCCTGTTGAAGTCTTCTGCCCATTTTTAAATTGGGTTATTGGGGGGGGGTTGGTGCTAAATTATATGGATTCTTTATATATTTTGGATACTAACACTTTACTGGATATGTCATTGTACATAAATTCTCTTATTCAGTATGTTGTCTTTTAGTTTTGTCTATTTTATCATTTGCTGTGCAAATCTTTTAATTTTTATCTCATCCCAATAGTTTACTTTTTTGCTTTTGTTTCCCAAGCCTTGGGAGAAAGATATAGAAAAACGTTGCTATACGCAACTAATGAATCATCGAACTTTACATCGGAAACTGGGGATGTACTGTATGGTGGCTAACATAATATAATAAAAAATCATTTAAAAAAAACTGTTGCTATGGCCAATGTTCGAGAAATTACTGCTTGTGCTCTCTTCTAGGATTTTTATGGTTTCAGGTCTCCCATTTAGGTCTTTAATCAATTTTGAGTTTATTTTTGTATATGGTATAAGGAAGTGGTCCTGTTTCATTCTTTTTCATGTAGCTCTCTAGTTTTCCCAACATCATTTTCGAAGAAGCAGTCTTTTTCCTATTGGATATTCTTTCCTGCTTTGTTGAAGATTAATTAACCATATAATTGTTTGTTTATGTGTGTTTTCTATTCTGTTCTATTGATTTATGTGTCTGTTTTTGTTTCAGTACCATATTGTTTTGATTACTAAATCTTTGTAGTATATCTTGATATCTGGGATTGTGATACCTCCAGTTTTGTTATTCTTTTTCAAGATTGCTTTGGTTTTTAGGAGTCTTCCATGGTTCCATACAAATTTCAGGATTACTTGTCACAGTTCTATGGAAATGTTTGGTGTTTGATAGCAAGTGCAATAAACCTGCAGGTGTTTTGAGTAGTATGGACGTTTTAACAATATCTGTTATTCTAAACCATGAGCATGGCATATCTTTCCATTCGTTTGTGTGATCTTCAATTTCTTTCACCAGTGTTTTATACTTTTCAGAGTACAGGTTTTTCACCTTGTCAGTTGTTTATTCCTAATTATTTTATTTTTGATGCAATTGTATATGGGATTGTTTTCTTAATTTCTCTGCTTCTTTATTGTTAGTGTGTAGAAATGCAATGGATTTATGTACATTGATTTGTATCCTGTGGTGTTGCTGAATTCATTTACCAGTAGCTTTGGGGTGGAGTCTTTTGGGTTTTCAATATACGTATCATGTCATCTGTAAATAGTGAAAGTTTAACTTCTTCCTTATCAATTTGGGGGTGATCCATTTATTTTTCTTGCCTGATTTCTGTGGCTAGGACTTATTAATAAAACTAATGTGAGCAGACATCCCGTCTTCATTCTAATCTTAGAAGAAATCCTCTCCGTTTTTCCTCATTGACTATAATGTTAGCTGTGGGTTTTTCATACATGGTCTTTATTATGTTAAGGTATGTTCCCTCTGAACCTACTTTGCTGAGGATTATTTTCATGACTAGACATTGTACTTTGTCAAATTCTCTTTCTGTATCCATTGAAATGATTATATGTTTTTTATCCTTTCTTTTATTGATATGCTATATCATGATTGAATTGCAAATATTGTACGGACCTTATAATCCAGGAATAAATCCCACCTGATTGTGGTGGATGATTTTTTTTTTAATGTTGTTGGATTCAGTGTGCTAGTATTTAGTTGAGGATTTTTTGCATCTATCATCAGAAATATTGGCCTATAATTTTGTTTGTTTGTTTGTTTTTGTAGTGTGTTTATCTGGTTTGGGTATCAGGGTAATGTTGGCCTCATGAGTGAACGTTGAAGCTTTCCTTCTATTTTTTTGGAATTACTTGAGAAGAATATATATTAACCTTTCTTTAAATGTTATGTTTTCATTTTCATTTGCCTTTTTCTTATTTCTTCTTTGATTTATTGGTTGATCCATTTATTGTTTAGTGGAATGTTATTGAACGTCCATGTATTTATGGTCTTGCCAGATTTTTTCTTGTGGTTGATTTCTAGTTTCAGAACATTGTGGTCAGAAAAGATGCATGGTATAACTTCCATTTTTTTGAAATTGTTGAGACTTGTTTTATGACCTAACATATGATCTATTCTGGAGAACATTCCATGTGCACTTGAAAATGTGTATTCCTTTGTTTTAGGATGAAATTCTGTTAGATTGATATGGTCTGATGTGTCATTCTGAACCTCTTACCATTTTAATTTTCTGGTTTTATGATCTAACCCTTGATGTATGTGGGATGTTCAAGTCCCCTACTATTATCATATTACTATTGGTTACTTCCTTCATGTTTATTATTTGCTGCTTTATGTATTTGGGTGTTCCCATATTGGGTGCATATTTACAATTGTTATATCATGTTTGATTGTCTGCTTTATGATTATATAGTGTCCTTCTTCACCTCTTATTTCTGTCTTGTTTTAAAGTCTATTTCGTCTAAGTATTGCTATCCCAGGTTTCCTTTCACTTTCATTTGCGTGATAAATGCTTTTCCATCCCTTCACATTCAATCTGCATGTTTCTTTAGGTCTGAATTGAGCCTTTTGTAGGCAGCATATAGATGGGTCTTGCTTTTTTTTTTTTTATCCTATCACCCAGTGTCTTGATTGGTGTGTTTAGTCTATTTACATTCAACATAGTTATTGATAGATATGTCCTTTTGCCATTTTGTTACTTTTTTGTGGTTTTTTGGTAGTTCCTTTTTCCTTTCTTCTCTTGTTCTCTTTTCTCACAGTTTGCTGGCTTTCTTAGTAATACTCTTGGATTCTAGGCTGGGGAGCAGAGGAGGGAAACAGTGCCCCCCAGCTCTTTTGTTCTTGGAGAAGTCTCCAAAGGATCCCTGCCCCTCTAGCCCAAGCTCTGAGATTAGAACAACTCTCTTTCCAGTATACACTAGGCATTTTTCAAACTTCTATGCTGCATCTCATTGAGGCTGCTTGTTGTGCTGTCTCTTTAAGGGCAGGGACTCCACCCTCCTGGCTCTTCCAGAGCTGAAACCACTAATTTTTTTTTAATTTCAGGTGCTATGCCCACTGATTGTTGGGCCCATCTGGTTTTCAAAGCCAAATGTTATAGGGATTCAACTTTTCTGTGTGGATTTCCTGTGCCTGGGGTGCCTGGGATGAGGGTCAGTTTCTTTCCCCTCTTTGCACCTTCACAGTCCCTCCTTCCAGTGCATAGTCCGGAGGTCTGTTTAGCTTCAGACTGCATCTACATCTTTCTTATCCTCTATGATGTCGTGTCTTCTCCACATTTAGCTGTGGAGAACCTGTTCTGCCAGTCTTTGGGTTATTTTTTGGTTTATTTACACTGAGTTATTTACAACTGTTATCTTGTTGTATCCATGCGATAAGGTGAGTTTAGGGTCCTCCTACTCTGCCATCTTCCCTGAAAGTCTCTTGCTGGTATTTTAATTGTGATAATTATGTTAAATCTATATCCTTTTAGAGATAATTAATACTGTAAACATTATTGACCACCCCAAACTATGAACATGGGTTTCTCCCTATGTATTTAAGTCTTTAATTTCTATTTGCAATATTTTTTATATTTTAATGTAGGTATCTTGCATATCTATGGTCAAACTTATCCCCACATGCTTTATATGTAATTCTTAAAATATAGTATTGCAATTTTATTCTTCATTTGTTTATTACTATTGTAAGAATATAAATTTGACATTTATATTGAATATGTATTTTTAAATCATTATGTTCATTTATAAATAAGATTTTTAAAAATCCTTATGCATCTATCTATATATATATATAACCTTTCTTTAAATGTTATGTGTGTGTATATATATATCATGTTTCTGTGAATAAAAATGGTGTTATGTGTTTCCTTTTCAAATGTATTCCTTTTATTTTATTATGTGCCTTTTGCTTGCTTTATTGCACTATTGCACTGACTAGGACCTGAAGGATAGTATTTAATAGAAAATGTGAAAGCAGACATCCTTCTTTAGTACCAATATTGTGAGAAATCGATCAACAGATCTGAATCAAGTATACTGTTAGCTGTGGGATTTTAGTACCTTTTATTAGATTATGAAAATTATTTTCCATATTTTTTAAGAAAATTTCTATTAATAATGGGTGCTAAATTTTGTCAAATATTGATTCTTTGTCTATTGAGGTGGCAATATAGCTTTCCTCTTCACCATTTTAGTGAGGTAAATTATATCATTTGATTTTAGGATGTTAGACTAGTCACTCATTACTGTGATTAACCACACTTGATCATGGCTTTATTTTATATATATATATATATATATATATATATATACACACACACATGCCTTATATATATCTGAAATTGATTTGCTTATTGCACAAAGATATAGAGATAGATACAGATATAGATAATGAAGGTTATTTGTCTGCCATTATCATTCTTTTTTAATCTTATAACTTGGGTACCAAGGTTATACTTTCTTCATATATTAGTCATAAAGTTCCCCTCTTCCTCTATTTTTCAAAGAAGGATTGTTACAATATTATTATTTCTTCTTTTCGTGTTTGGCAGGATTTACCAACGAAGCAATCTGTTGCTGCAGTTTTCTTTGTGGAAAGAGGGATTTTTTCTTTTAATTTTGAAATAATTATAGATTCACAGAGAGTAGCAAAAATAGTAGGGAGGTCCCATATACTTTTTATCTAATTTTCCCCAATGAACAGAGCTCACATACCTATAGTGCAATAAAAAACCAGAAAAATGACATTGGTACAATGTGAGTATATTGTTCTATGCGATTTTATCTGTTTATCACATCTTTGTATGTTTATATATGTAATGATAATCACTTCAGATACATATCTATTTCATTACCAAAAAGATCCCTAAAACTTCTCTATTATTATACCCACCCAATTGCCCCACGACCATTCATAACCACTATAAACTATCAATCTTTCTTACAACTCTCTAATTTTATTTTTCTAAATATTTTATTTATTTATTTATTTATTTTAGAGAGAGAGCACAGGCATACAAGTGGAAGGGAGGACAGAGGGGGAGGGAGTGGGAGAGGGAAAGAATCTTAAGCAGACTTCACTTTGAGCATGGAGCCTGACATGGTCTTGATCCCACTACCATGAGATCATGACCTGAACCAAAACTAAGAGTCAGAGCCTTAACCAACTGAGCCACTCAGGTGTCCCAATAATTTTGTTATTTCAATAATGTTATGTAAATAGAATCATATAGTATGTGACATTTTCAGATTGACCTTTCTTTAGTTAGCATAATGCCCTTAAGATTCTTACAAATTATTGCATGAATCAGTAGTTTGTTCTTTTTGTGGCTGAGCAGTATTTCATTAAAGGGAATCATATAAGTGAGGCCTCTGGATTCCTCCAAATACTTTCTCAGAGTCAAGTCAGGTTATAATGTTGAGAGTAGAAATCCAGAGACTGGAGTCTCACTGAATAGAGAGTAAGATATTGGAGTTGAGAGAGGCTGAGGTGTCCAGAATTTATAGCAGAGCACAAATCAGCATAAGAGTAATGTCTAGCCCTTGGATGAGTGATGAATGTGCATGTCTGGCTTAATACTTTCTATGTGTGGAGAAATAGACTAAAAAATTCCAAGACTTTACATACATCTAATAGTACTTTTGTTCCCATTAGATAGAAGGAGAGGGCTCATTATATAGAACATTGCATAAAATTCTAAAAGGGCTATACTTTAAAGTAACAAGGCTAAATTAGAGCCTGAACAATAGTTAATATGAATCGAAAGTAACAAGCAAAACTTAAACTCAAGCTTTAAGATGAAATTGAGTCTTAAAAGTTAAGTAGCTGCCAGAATAAAATCCAAATGTCTCTTAAAAATATTTTAAAAAAATCCAATTTTCAGACATAAAAATTTAATAGAGAAAGAACTCAAATAAGTCAGATATGAGACATTACAACCTGTATCACATGTACATAAAGGATTGTAAGACTATTATGAACAAATACACACAAATTTGAAAACCTAGAATAAAAAATTTCATAGGAAAATACAACTTATAAAGACTGAATCATAAATAAGAAATAGTAATAAACGAATTACTAGAAAAGAGATAAATCAGTATTTGAAAATCTCCCCATAAACAAAAGTCCAGGACCAGATTCAGCAGTGAATTCTATCAACCACTTAAAACAACAACAACAACAAAAAACGAACACCAATCTTTCTCAAACTCTTCTTAAAAAAAGAAGAGGAAAACTACATCCAATATTGCTTAAGAGGCCAGCATTACCTTGATACCACAACCAGGCAAGGACATCACAGGAAAACTACTGGACAATATCCCTAATAAACATAGATGCAAAATACTCAACAAAAGGTTGACAAACCATAATATCCAAAGCAATCTAAAAATTTAATGCAATCCTTAGCAAAATACTGAGAGCATTTTTTTATAGAACTAGAACAAGTAAACCTAAAATTTGTATTGAAACTACAAAAGGCCCAGAACAGCAAAACAGTGTTGAGAAAGTACAAAGCTGGAGGTATCACAATCCCAGATTTCAAGATAGAGCACAGAGCTCTACTAATCAAAACAGTATGATACTGGCACTTAAATAGACACATACATCAACGGAATAGAATAGAGAGGCAAGAAATAGACCCACGCTTATATGGTCAATTAATGTATGACAAATGGTGCAAGAATATACAATGAAACAAAGTCTCTTCAACAAATGGGTCTGGGAAAACTGGACTGCTACCTCTTTCTTATACCAGACATAAAAATGAAGTAAAAATGGATTAGAGACCTAAATGTGAGCTATGAACCAATAAAACTCCTATAAGAAAAGATAGACAGTGATTTATTTGACATCAGCCATAGAAGCATTTTTTTTTAAAGATATGTCTCTTTTGGCAAGGAAACAAAAGCAGACTTAAACTATGGGNACAGTCTCTTCAACAAATGGGTCTGGGAAAACTGGACTGCTACCTCTTTCTTATACCAGACATAAAAATGAAGTAAAAATGGATTAGAGACCTAAATGTGAGCTATGAACCAATAAAACTCCTATAAGAAAAGATAGACAGTGATTTATTTGACATCAGCCATAGAAGCATTTTTTTTTAAAGATATGTCTCTTTTGGCAAGGAAACAAAAGCAGACTTAAACTATGGGCACTACACCCAGTGATATTTCTGATAAGGGGTTAATATCCAAAATATATTTTAAAAAAAACCTTACATAACTTAATTACCAAAAATAAAAAAAAAGGATAGAAAAAGAACCAAACAGAATGAAGAACTCAGTAACTGAAATTAAAATATATTAGAGGGAACAACTAGTAGATTAGAGGAAGCAGAAGAATGGATCACCATTCTGATGACAGAGTAAAGGAAAGCAACCAAGTTCAACAGAAAAAAAAGAAAAAGGAATAATTTTAAAAATGAAAATAGTTTAAGGGAATGTAGTGACATTATCAAGCACAATAACATTCACATTATAGGATCCCAGAAGGAGGAGACAGAGAAAAGAGGGAAGAAAATTTGTTTGAAGAAATAATAGCTAAAAACCTCTTTAATCGGGGGGGGGGGGCAGNTTTTAATCGGGGGGGGGGGCAGGGGGGAGAATCCAGAAATCCAGATCCAGAGGCAAAAAGATCTCCCCACAAAATCAACACAAGGAGGCCCATACCGAAACATATAATAATTAAGATGGCAAAAGTAGTGACAAAGAGAGAAGTTTTAAAGCAGCAAGAGGAAAGAAAACAGATACATACAAGGGAAACCCCATAAAGCTATCAACTGAGTTTTAGCAGAAATTTTGCAGAAAAGAGAGTGGCGTGATATTTTCAACGTGTTAAAGGACTATATCTGCAATCAAGAATATTCTTTCTGCCAAAGCTATCATTCAGAATACAATGAGATAGTTTTCCAGATGAACAAAAGTAAAAGGAACACATCCCTACTAAACCAGACTTATGAGAAATGTGAAAGAGAATTATCTGAGTGGAAAGAAAAGGCCACAATAAGGACTAAAAATATTAGGAAAGGGAAAAAATCTCACAGGTACACACAAACATAATAAAAGTAGTAGGTTAATTCCTTATAAAACCATTATGGTGGGATGCCTGGGTGTCTCAGTCATTAAGTGTCTACCTTCAGCTCAGGTCATGATCCCAGGGTTCTGGGATCAAGCCCCACATTAGGCTCCTTGCTCAGTAGGAAGCCTGCTTCTCCCTCTCCTACTCCCCCTGCATGGGTTCCCTCTCTTGCTCTCTGTCAAATAAATAAATAAAATCTTTAAACAAACAAACAAACAAACAAAACCATTATGGAACTTAAAACACAAAAGCAGTAAATCAATTTTACCTATAAAAGTCTGTCATGGTGCACTGGGTGTTATACGCAACTAATGAAGCATCAAACTTTACATCAGAATCTGGGGATGTACTGTATGGTGATTAACATAATATAATAAAAAAAAAAAGTCTGTCAAGGGGGGCGCCTGGGAGGCACAATGGTTGAGCGTCTGCCTTCGGCTCAGGGCATGATCCTGGCGTTTTGGGATCAAGCCCCACATCAGGCTCCTCTGCTGTGAGCCTGCTTCTTCCTCTCCCACTCCCCCTGCTTGTGTTCCCTCTCTCGCTGGCTGTCTCTGTCTCTGTCAAATAAATAAATAAATCTTAAAAAAAAAAGTCTGTCAAGGGATAACAAAATAGAATGTACAGTGTAACAACATATGTATAAAATGGGGTGGGTGTAAATTTAGTGCTTTCAGAATGAGCTCACTTAAGTGACCATTAACCTAATATAGATTGTTATATACATAGATGTTATATATAAACCTAAGTGTAATCCAAAATAAAAAACCTGCAATAGAGGTGCAAAAATAAGGAGACAGAATTCCAGTCATATCACTAAAGAAAGCCATCAAACCAAAAGGGAAGAGATCAAGAGAAGAAAGGAACAAAGGAGAGGTACAAGGATAAGATAAAACAGATAAGAAAATAGCAATAAGTACATGCCTATCAATAATTACTTTAAATGTATTGGACTAAATGTTCCAATCAAAAGATATGGGGTGACTTAATGGATAAAAAAGCAAGACCCATCTATATGCTACCTACAAGAGACTCATTTCAGACATAAAGAAACATGCAGATTGGTAGTGAAGGGATGAGTAAACATTTATCATGCAAATGGAGGTAAAAAGAGCTAGGGTAACAATACTTGTATCAGACAAAATAGATCTTTCTTTCTTTTTCTTTTTTTTTTTTTTTTACAAAATAGACTTTAAAACAAAGACTGTAACAAGAGACAGAAAGGAATGCTACATAAGCATAAAAGGAACAATCCAGGAAGACAGACATTCCAAGTATTTATGCATCCAGTATGGGGACACCCAAATACATAAAACAACTATTAAAATGTCTTAAGAAATTAATGCTAATACAGTAATAATAGAGCTATTGAACACTCCACTTATATTGAGGGATAAATCATAAAAACAGAAAATTAAAAAGTTAAGAGGCTTTGAATGACACGTTGGACCAGATGGATTTAACAGATACATTCAGAACATGCCAGCCTGAAATAATGGAATACATATCATTTTCAAGTGCACATGGAATGTTCTCCAGAATAGATCACATGTTAGCTGTTAAAAAATGTCACCAAATTTTAAAAGTTGAAATCACACCATAGAACTTTTCCAACCACAATGATATGAAACTAGAAATCAACCACAAGAAAATACCTTCCAAGACCACAAACACCTAGAAGTTCAATAACATGATACTAAGCAATGAACAGGTCAACCAGGCAATCAAAGAAGAAATTAAAAAAAAAAAACATGGAGGCAAATGAAAATGAAAACGAAACAGTCCAAAATCTTTGGGATGCAGCAAAAGCTGTTCTAAAAGAAAAAATTATAGCAATAAAGGCCTACCTCAAGAAGCAAGAAAAATCTCAAATAAATGACCTAACCTTACTATTAAAGGAGCTAGCAAAAGGAGAACAAACAAAACTCTAATATCAGTAGAAGGAAGGAAATAAGTATTAGAGCAAAAAAAAATGATATAGAAATTTAAAAATCAATAAACAGATCAATGACATCAGAAGCTGGTTCTTTGAAAAGAACAAAATTGATAAACAGCCAAACTCATGAAAGAGAGAGAGAACTCAAGTAAATAAAATTAGAAAGAATAGAGAAGAGATGACACCTGACATTACAGAAGTACAAGAGTATAAGAAAATATTATGAAAAGGTACATGCCAACAAACTGAACAACCTAGAAGAAATATATAAATCCCTAGAAACTTATAACTTCCCAAAACTGAATCAAGAAGAAATAGAAAATTTGAACAGATCAAGTAGTAGCAAAGAAATTGAATCAATAATCAAAAAACTCCCAACAAACAAAAGTCTAGGACCAGGTATCTTTATATGTGTAGTCTAGCAAACATTTAATGATGATTTAATACCCATTTTTCTCAAACTAAAAAAAAAAAATAGACGAGAAAGGAAAGCTTCCAAATTCATTCTAAGGTGCTAGCACTACCCTCATCACAAACCAGATAAAGACTACCAAAAAAAAAAAAAGGAAGAACAACAACAACAATGACAACAACTATAGGCTAACAATATCTGATTAACATAGATGCAAACTTCCTTAACAAAATATTAACAAACTGAACCCAATAATATATTTAAAAAATCATTCACCACGGTCAAGTGGTATTTATCCCTGGGATACAAGTGTGGTTCAATATTTGTAACTCAATCAATGTGATAAATCACACTAACAAGAGAAAGAATAAAAATCATATGATAATTTCAGTAGGTGTATAAAAAGCATTTGACAAAGTATAACATCTATTCATGATAAAAACTCTCAACAAACTAGGTTTAAAGGAGTCATACATTAACATAATAAAGGTCATATATGAAAAACCCACAGCTAACATCATACTCAATGATGAGAAACTGAGAGTTTTTCCTCTGAGATCAGGATGAAGACAAGGATGTTCATTCTCACCACTTTTATTCAACACAGAACTGGAAGTCCTAGCCACAGCAACCAGATGAAAAAAAAATGAAATAAAAGGCATGCAAGTTGGTATGGGAGAAGTAAAACTTTCACTATTTGCAAATGACATGATAGTGTATATAGAAAACCCTAAAGATGACACCAAAAAACTACTAGAACTGATAAATTCAGTAAAGTCCCAGGATACAAAATCAATATACAGAAATCAGTTGCATTTCTATTCCTGAATAACAAAGTAGCTGAAAGAGGAATTAAGAAAAAAATCTTAGTTATATATACACCAAAAACAATAAAGTTATCATACCTAGGAAGAAGCTCAACCAAGAAGATGAAAGATTGGGGCGCCTGAGTGGCACAGAGGTTAGGCGTCTGCCTTCGGCTCAGGGCGTGATCCCGGTGTTGAGGGATCGAGCCCAACGTCAGGCTCCTCTGCTGTGAGCCTGCTTCTTCCTCTCCCACTCCCCCTGCTTGTGTTCCCTCTCTCGCTGGCTGTCTCTGTCTCTGTCAAATAAATGAATAAAATCTTAAAAAAAAAAAAAAGAAGATGAAAGATTTTTCCAAAAACTTAAAACATCAATGAAAGAAATTGACAACAACAAAAAGAAATGAAAAGATAGTCAATGTTCATGATTGGGAAAACAAATATTGTTAAAATATCCACACTTACTCAAAGCAATCTATATATTTAATGGAATCTCTATCAAAATACCAACTGCATTTTATGTAGAATTAGAACAAATACTAAAATTTATATTGAACAATAAAAGACCCTGAATAACCAATCTTGTAAAAAAAAAAAGGAAGAAAGAAAGAAAAAAAAGGAAAAAGAAGAAAACTGGAGGTATCACAATCCCAGATTTCAACAGATAAAACCAAGCTGTAGTAATGAAAACGTGTGGTACTGACACAAAACCAGACACAGAGATCAATGGAACAGAATAGAGAGACCAGAAATAAACCCAAGATTATATGGCCAAGTAATTAATCTATGACAAAGGAGGCAAGAGTATACAATGGGGAAATGACAGTCTCTTCAACAAATGGTGCTGGGAAAACTGGCAAACACATTCAGAAGAATGCACCTGGACCACATTATTATACCATATACAAAAATAAACTAAAAATGGATTAAAGATCTAAATGCTAACCTGAAACCATAAAATTCCTAGGAGAACACATAGGCAATATTCTCTGACATCAGCCATAAAAATATTTTTCTAGATATGTCTCCTTTGGCAAGGAAAACAAAAGCAAAATTAAACTATTAGGACTGCATCAAAATAAAAAGCTTTTGTATTGTGAAGAAAACCATCAACAAACAAAAAGACAATCTACTGAATGGGGGAAGACAATTGCAAATGATGTATCTGATAAGGGGTTAATATCCAAAATATATAAAGAACTTATACAACTTACCACCCAAAAAACCAAATACTCCAATTAAAATATGGACAGAGACATGAGTAGACAATTCTCCAAAGACATACAGATATCCAATAGACACATGCAAAGATCCTCAACATCACTGTTCAACAGGAAATGCAAACTAAACCCTCAATGAAATGTCACCTCACACCTGTCAGAATTGTTAAAATTAAAAAGTAAGTAACAAGTGTTGGCAAGGATATGGAGAAAAGAAACACTTGTACATTATTGGTGGGAATGTAAGCTGGTGCATACCTACAGTATGTAGGTTCCCCAAAAGATTAAAAATAGAATTACCATGTGACCCAACAATTCTACTATTGACTATTTACACAAAGAAAAATATACTAATTTGAAAAGATATATGCACCTCTATGTCTATTGCAGCATTAGTTACAATAACCAAATTATGAAAGCAAACTAAGTGTCCATTGACAGATGAATGGATGAAGAAATGAGACCCATTCATCTGTCAATGGGCACTTAGGTTGCTTCCAAAATTTGCTTTCATAAATATATACTATATTTATATATATAAATATATATATAAATGTATTTACATATATATGTATTTATATATATAAATGTATTTACACACACATATATACACACATAATATTTACTTAGCCATAAAAAAAGAATTAAATCTTGACATTTGTAACAACATGAATGGACTTAGAGGATATAATGCTGAATGAAATAAGTCTGACAGAGAAAAATAAATACCATGATTTACTCTTCTGTGGAATTTAAGAAACAAAACAAATGGAAGAAGAAAAGAAGACAAGCAAAAAAAAAAACTCTTTTTTTGTTTGTTTGTTGGTTGGGGTTTTTTGTTTAAAAAAAAAACAGAGTCTTAGTTATAGAGAACAGAATGGTGGTTGATGGTGGGGAGGTTTGAGGAGATGGGTGAAACAGGTGAAGAGGATTAAAAGCACACTTACGATGAGCATTAAGTAATGTATAGAATTGCTGAATCATTTTATTGTATACCTGAAACTAATATAACAGTGTATGTTAATTATAATTCAATAAAGAGAATAGCAAATAAAATTGGATAATACGTTAAAAAGATCATACACCATCATCAAGTGAATATTATTCCAGAGATGCAGGGATGGGTCAACTTCCCCAAATCAATCAATGTGATACACCACATTAACAGAATGAAGGAAAATAATCATATGATCATCTCAATAGATACAGAAAACTCATGGACAAAATTCAACATCCATTTATGATAAAATTTCTAAGCAAAGTGGGCACAGAGGGGACATACCTCAACATAATAATGGCTATATATGACAATGTCACAGCTAACATTATACTCTAATATTAGGAGAAGGCAAGGATGTGCGCTTTTGTCACTTTATTCAATGTAGCACTGGAAGTCCTAGCCAGAACATTTAGACAAGAAAAAAAACTGGAAAGGAAGAACTAAAACTGTTGCTCTTTGCTAAAGATATGATATTATATATCCCAAACCCATAAGATTTCACTAAAAAAATGTTAGAATAAATAAATTCATTTAAATTTCGGGATACAGGGATGCCTGGGTGGTGCAGTTAAACACAGGACTCTTGATTTTAGCTCAGGTCATGATTGCAGGGTCACGGAATTAAGCCCTACATTGGGCTCTGTGCTGGGGTGTGGAGCCTGCTTAAGATTTTCTCTCCTTCTGCCCCTCCCCGTCCCTTTCTCTCTCTCTCTCTCTCTCTCTCTCTCTCTCAAACAAATATTTTTAAAAAGTAAAATAAATAAAATAAAATGACAGGATACAAAATCAACATTTACAACTGCATCAAAATTAATAAAATGTCTAGAAATAAATTTAAGCAGATAAAAGACATATATGCTAGAAAACATAAGACATTACTGAAAGAAATGGAGGAAGACAAAAATAAATGGAAAGATATTCCATGCTCATGACTGAAAGAATTAAAGAACAATTAAAATGTCCGTGTTACCCAAAATAATCTACAGATTCAATGCAATACCTATAAACACCATCAACATATTTCATAGAAGTAGAACAAACCATCTGAAAACTTGTATGGAACCACGAAACACTCTGAATAGCCAAATAATGTTGACAATGAAGACAGCAGGAGGATCATGCTCCCTGATTTCAAAGCTATAATACCCAAAAGAGTATGGTATTGGCATAAAAACAGACACACAGAACAATAGAACAAAATAGAGAGCCCAGAAATAAACCCATGCAAACATGATCAATTAATTTACAATTAAGTCGCCAAGATTATACTGTATTTTACACTATACATAAAAATTAACTCAAAATGGATTAAAAACAAGAAAGGAGGGTAATCAAAAGGGGGAATGAAGCATGAGAGACTATGGACTATGAGAAACAAACTGAGGGCTTCAGAGGTGAGGGGGGTGGGGGAATGGGATAGGCTGGTGATGGGTAGTAAGGAGGGCACATACTGCATGGTGCACTGGGTGTTATACGCAACTAATGAATCATCGAACTTTACAACAGAAACCAGGGATGTACTGTATGGTGAGTAACATAATACAATAAAAAAACCATTAAAATAAAAAAAAAACTTGAACATAAGACCTGAAACCATAAAACTCCAAGAAGAAAACAGGTGATAAGCTCTTTGACATCACTCTTGGTGTCAAATGCCAAATCCTTGCTGGTGATTTTCTGACACCAAAAGCAAAGAGAGCAAAGGCAAAAATAAAGAAGTGAGACTACATCAAAGTAAAAAGCTTCTGCAGAGTAAAGGAAACAATCCAATTAAAAGGCAATCTAATGGGGGGTGCCTGGGTGGCTCAGTCATTAAGCGTCTGCCTTCGGCCCAGGGCGTGATCCCAGGACCTGATCCCAGGACCTGGGATCAAGCACCACATCAGGCTCCCTGCTCCACTGGGAGCCTGATTCTTCCTCTCCCACTCCCCCTGCTCCTTTCCCTCTCTCACTGGCTGTCTCTCTCTCTCTGTCAAATAAAGAAGTAAAATCTTAAAAAAAAAAAAAAGGCAATCTAATGAAGGGAGAAAATATTTGCAAGTCAGATATCTTATGAGGGTTAATATTCAAAAAATATAAAGAAACCTATACAGCTCAACAGAAAAAAAATAATCCAATTTAAAAAAGAAATAATCCAATTAAAAATCCAATACAAAAAGAAGAAATAATCTAATTAAATGTTCCAGATTCAGAATATCTGAACAGACATTTTCCCAAAGAAAACATGCAGATGGCCAACAGACATGTGAAAAGATGTTTAAAATCTCTAATCATCAGGGAAATGCAAATCAAAACCACAACAGGATGTCAGATAACACCCATTAAAATGGCTTTTAAAAAGACAATAAGAAACAAGTGTTGGCAAAAATGTGGAGAAAAGAGAATACTTGGGTACTTTTGGTGGGAATATAAATTGATGCAACCACTATGAAAAATAGAATGGAGATTCCAAAAATTTTAAAAATGGAACTATCAATCAGAGAAAGACAATTATATGGTTTCACTTGTGTAGAATGTAAGAAACAAAACAGAGGATCATAGGGAAAGGCAGTGAAAAATAAAATAAGATGAAGTCAGAGAGAGAGACAAATCATAGGAGACTCTGAACTATAGGAAACAAACGGAGGATTGCTGGAGGAGAGGTGGGTAAGGGATGGGGTAACTGGATGATAGGCATAAGGAGGGCACATGATCTAAGGAGTACTGAGTGTTATATGCAATTGATGGATAACTGAACTCTACATTTGAAACTAATGATACATTATATGTTAATTAATTGAATTCAAATAAAATGATTAAAACATAAGTATAAAAAATAAAAAATTGAAATATGATCCAGCAATTCCACTTCTGTGTTTACCTGAATAACTCAAAACACTAACATGCACTCACATGTTAACTGCGATATTACTTACAATAG
Source organism: Ailuropoda melanoleuca (assembly GCF_002007445.2). Lineage (NCBI taxonomy): Eukaryota > Metazoa > Chordata > Mammalia > Carnivora > Ursidae > Ailuropoda > Ailuropoda melanoleuca. Next base: position 21,162,249 of record NC_048236.1, read on the forward strand.
CCAAGACAAGGAAACTATCTAAGTGTCCACCGATGGATGAATGGGAAAAAAAAAAGTTGTGTGTGTATGTGTCTGTGTGTGTGTAAAACACACATAATAGAATATGATTTAGCCATAAAAAGAATGCATTCTTGCCATTTGTGACAACATGGTTGGACTTTGAGGGCATTATGTTTAGTGAAATAAATCAGAGACAGATAAATACTATGTGATTTCTCCATGTGGAATCTAAAAAAATTAAAACCTGGCTCATAGATATCGAGAACAAATTGGTGGTTGCCAGAGACAGGGGATGAGAATAAAATGGGTGAAGGGGTTCAAAAGGTAAAAACTTCCAGCTGTAAAATAAATAAGTCATGGGGTTATTATATACGGCATGATAAATATAATTAATAATACTATATTGTATATTTGAAAATTGCTAAAAGAGTAAATCGTAAAAGTTTCCATCACAAGAAAAAAATTGTACCTATGTATGGTGATGGATGTTAACCAGACTTATTGTGATCATATTGCAATATATGCAAATATCAAATTATTATGTTGTACATCCCAAAACAATTACATTTTATGTTAATTGCACCTTAATAAAAAATTAACAAAGTCTAGTATCTAGTCAAAATAAAACAAGCATACAAAAAGTCAAGAAGATATGATTCATAACTACAGGAAAAACTTATCAATATTAATAGAAATTATATAAATGATCAAATTAGCAGATGAGGACTATAAGACCACTATCATAAATTTTAAAATATGCTCATGGATAAATCAACATTGAAAGTAATTTAAAATGATTAGAAAACAAAATATTTTTAAAGACCCAAATAAAACTTCTGTGCCAAAAATTACAATATATGAAATTAAATACACTGACTTGGATTTACAGAATAGACACATGGAAGAGAAGACCAGAGACCTTGAAGACATAGAAATGACTTAAAAGGGAAAAGGACAGATAAAATTGGCAAAACTAAAGTGACAAATGAAGCAATATTAAGTAGTACAATTTATATGTAAATGAAATCTGAAAAAGAGGAATGGAAGAAAGAGAAAAATATTTACAGAAATAGTGGCCAATGTTTTGTCAAACTTGATAAAAATTATAAACTCACAGATCCAAGAAATTCTCATGTATTTAAGCAGAAGAAATGTAAAGAAAAAGACACCAAGGCACATAATACCCAAATTTTCAAAACCCAATGACGACAAAAATCTCAAAAGAACCAGAGGAGAAAAAGACAAATGCAGAACAATAAAAAATGATAATAGATTCTCATCTGAAATTCTCCTGGCCAAGAGACAACGGATACGGAAAAAAAAAAAAAGAACTGTGAAGTATTGACATCTATATACAGCAAAAATTTGTTTCAAAAAGCATAATAAAGTCAAGATTCTTTCAGACTGGCAGAAATTCAAAGAATTCATCATTAACAGGAGTAAATTATAAAATATTTTAAAGAAAGTTACTTAGCTAGATGAATAATTATATCAGGTAAAAATCAATTTATACAAAAGAATACAGACTGACCAAAAATAATAAATATGAACAATTTTTTACTGAACTTATGTATTCGAAAAATATAACCAGCTACTTAAAGCAAATACAATAACAATAATTTCCAAAGTTTTTACACACAGAAAAAGTGTGTGGGGAAAGAGTATATTGTTGAAAGGTTCTTAGAGTGTACATCAAATGCTATAAATTTATTTGAAGACAGACACTGGTAAGGAAAAATGCCTATCATAAACAAGAACAAATCTAAAAAATAAAAATTTCACTTATATGTGGAATCTAAAAAAACACAAATGAACAAACAGAAAAATCAGAAACAGACCTATAAATACAGAAAACAAACTGGTGGTTGTCAGAGTAGAGGGGAATGGATGATGGGTAAAATGAGTGAATGAGAGTGAGAGGTACAGGCTTCCAGGTATGGAATAAGTCAGGGGGATGAAATGTACAGCATAGAGAATATAGTCAATGGCATTGTAATAATGTCGTATTGATGATAGATGGTAGCCACGCTTGTGGTGAGCACAGCATAATATTAGAGTTGTCAAATCTCTATGTTGTACTCCTAAAAATAATGTAATATTCTGTGTTAGCTATATTTCAATAAAAAAATAGAGAGTTAATCACTAGTAGAGATAAGATCTTAAATTTATCCAAGACAAGCAAAGAGAAAGAGGAAATAAAGTAGAGAGTAAATAGTAAAATATTGATTGAAATTGATCATAGTAGTTATATTAATGTAAGTGGACTAAAAACACAACTCACATACTTTAATTAAAAATTACTGCAGAAAAAAATGCTAATAATCGTCTGAGCTTTTGGTGAGTCATAGTCTCTCTGTTAGTGGAGGGTCTTGCCTTGATTTTGATGGAAGCTGATTGATGAGGATGGTGGTTGCTCAAGTTGGGGTGGCTGTGGCAATTTCTTAAATAAGACAGTGAAGTTTGCTGCATTCATTAACTCTTCCTTTCGTGAACGATTCCCTGTAGCATGCAATGTCATTTGATGGCGTTTTACCCATAGAACTTTAAATATTGAAGGCAAGCGTCTTAAACACTGCAGCTGATTTATCAACTAAGTTTATGTAATATTCTAAATCCTTTGTTATCATCTCAACAATCTTCACAACAATCTTCACAATCTTCGCCAGGAATATAGTTCATCCCAAGAAACTCTTTTCTTTGCACATCCGTAAAAAGCAATGCCTTGGGACACCTGGATGGCTCAGTCAGTTGGGCTCAGGTCATGAACTCAGGGTCTGATTTCAAGCCCAGGGTTGGGCTCTGCTCTCAGCTCAGAGTCTGCTTGAGATTTTCTCCCTCTTCCTCTGCCCTTCCCCCAGCTCACACATGCACTGTCTCTAAAAATCAATAAATCTTAAAAAAGCAACTCCTCATTCATTCAAGTTTTATTATGAGATTGCAACAACTCAGTCACATTTTCAGTCTCCATGTTTACTTCTAGATCTCTTGCTATTTCCACCACATCTGCAGTTACTTCCTCCACTGAAGTCTTGAATCCTCACAGTCATCCATGAGAGTTGGAATCAACTTTCTCCAAACTCTTGTTAATGTTGGGACCTCTTCCCAGGAATCATACATGTTCTTAATGGGATCTAGAATGGTGAATCCTTTCCAGAACTTTTCCAATGTACTTTACTCAAATACATCAGAGGAATCATTTATGGCAGCTATAGCCTTACTAAATGTGTTTCTTAAATAATGACTTGAAAGTTGAAATTACTTCTTGATCCATGGGCTAGAATGAATGTTGTGTTAGCAGACATGGAAACAACATTCATCTTGTGTATATCTCTATCAGAGCTCTTGGGGGAACAGGTGCATTGTCAATGAACAATAGTATTTTGAAATAAATCTTTTTTTTTCTGAGCATTAGATCTCAATAGTGGGCTTAAAATATTCAGTAAATATGCTGTAAATGGATGTGCTGTCATCCAGACTTCATAGTTCCATTTATAGAGCACAGGCAGAGTAGATTTAGCATAACTCTTAAAGGCCCTACAATTCTCAGAATGGTAAATGAACACTGTCTTCAACTTAAAGTCACCAGCTGCATTAGCCTCTAACAAGAAAATCAGCTTACTTGTTGAAGCCAGGCAGTGAATTTCCCTCTTTAGATATAAAAGTCCCAGATGGCCTCTCCTTTTTAAAAATATTTTATTTATTATATTTTATTTATCTGAGAGAGAGAGCGCATGCATGAGCAAAGGGAAGGGGCAGAGGAAGAAGGACAAGCAGACACCCTGCTGAGCAGGGAGCCTGATGCACGACTTGATCCCAGGATCCTGGGATCACGACCTGAGCCATAGGCAGATACTTAACCAACTGAGCCACCCAGGTGCCCTGATGGCATCTCCTTCCAGTGAAAGCTGTTTCATCTACATTGAAAATCTGCTGTCTTAGCCATTTTCATTAATTTTCTCAGCTAGATCTGGTTAACTTACTACAGCTTCTGCTTAGCACTTGCTGCTTCACCTTGCACTTTTATGTTACAGAGATGGCTTTTGTCCTTAAACTTCATGAACCAACCTCTGCCAACCTCAAACATTTCTTCTTCGCCTATCTCACCTCTTTAAACTTTCACAGAATTGAAGAAAGTTAGGGCCTTGCTTTGGATTAGGCTTTGGTTTAAGGAAATGTTGTGGCTGCTTTGATCTATCCAGACTTCTAAAACTTTCTTCATATTAGCAATAAGGTTATTTTGCTTTCTTGTCATTTATATGTTCACTGAAGTAGCACTTTTGATTTACTTCAAGAAATTTTCCTTTGCCTGCACAATTTGGCTAACTGGTGCAAGAGGCCTGGCTTTAGACCTATCTTGGCTTTTGGCATGCCTTCTTCACTAAGCTTAATTATTTTTAGCTTTTGACTTTAAGTGAGAGATGTGAGACTCTTCCATTCACTTGAACACTTAGAAGCCATTGTAGAGTTATTAATTGGCCTGATTTCAATACTGATGTGTATCATGGAATAGGGAGGCCCATGGAGATGGAGAGAAATGGGTGAAAGCCTCGTCAGTGGAGCACTGAGAATACATACAACATTTATCAACTAGGTTAACTGTCTTATATGGGTATAGTTTGTAGGGCCCCAAAACACAATAGTAAAATTCAGGATCACTGTTCATAGGTCAGCATAGCAAATATAATAATAATAATGAAAAAGTTTGAAATATTGCACTATTTACCAAAATGAGACACAGAGATACACAAAGTGAGCAACTGCTGTTGGAAAAATGATGATAACTTGCTTGACACACAGCTGCCACAAACCTTCAATTAAAAAAAAAATACAGGGGCGCCTGGGTGGCACAGCGGTTAAGCGTCTGCCTTCAGCTCAGGGCGTGATCCCGGTGTTATGGGATCGAGCCCCGCGTCAGGCTCTTCCGCTATGAGCCTGCTTCTTCCCCTCCCATTCCCCCTGCTTGTGTTCCCTCTCTCGCTGGCTGTCTCTGTCAAATAAATAAAATCTTTAAAAAAATACAATATCTGCAAAATGCAATAAATTGAAATAGAATAAAATGAGACAAGTCTGCATTGTGTTCTCAGATTGCAATAGGATTAAAGTGCAAATCAATGCCAGAAATATATATGGAAAATATATATGGAAAACAAATATTTGGAATTTAAATAACACACCTCTAAATAAGTCATTTCAAAAAAAAACAAGAAAATTAGCAAATATTTTAAACTGAATTAACATAAAAATAGAACATATCAAAATACGTGTGAATAAATAAAGTCATGCGTAGAGGGAAATTTATAGCAATCGATACTTGCATTAAAAAATAAGAAAGAGCTAAAAATCAATGATCTCAGCATCTACCTTGAGAAGCAAGAAAAAGGAGCAATTATACAGAAAGTGAACAGATGGAAGGAAATAATAAAAACAGGAGCAGAAATTAGTGGAAAAGAGAAAATCAATGGAGAAAAATCAATGAAACCAAAGCTATTTGTTTGAAAAGATTAGTAAAATTGATAAGCTTCTAGATAGCTTTATAAAACATACAAAACAGTTTTCCCAGTTGTGTGATCTGAATGTAGTTAATTGACTGAAGGTCATATATGTTATTTGATTTTACATAAATTGACAAGGTAACTTAATAAGCCTGTCTTCCATCCAGTATATCATACTTTGTGAAAGAAACATAAGAACTGGTTTGAGTAGATATAAAATCATGCAACAACCAAATAGTTGCTGATACTGTTGGTTTTGCACATTGAAAACAACAGGTGTTGGGAGGAAATAGTAGCTCTCCCTAAATATACTCAAGCTGACTGAGCTGCAGAAGTATTAGACCTGCTGCATGACTACTGAGAGCATGAATAATACAAGTGCATGAAAGGTAAAAAGAACAAACACAGGTCCCAAAAAAGAGAATTCTGAATTTTCTGAATTCTAATTGCACACTATTTGATATTCTTTTGTGGTGTTATTGCACTTACATTATAACAACTTGTATAAATACCATCACCTTAAGGGGAGAACAATTATTTAATTTATATTTCCCACAGCATCCATATCTAACAACGAATGACAGTTTGTGACTAAAGATTTTTTAAACAATGGATCATTATTGCTATTAGAAGGAAAAGAAGGGAGAGAGGAAGAGAAAGAGGGGATAAAGGAGAAAAGGAAGGAAACCAAAAATAGAATAATTTGACAGTTACTCAGTTATCCTCAATAGAATAGTTCAGGCAAAGTTGGATGACTTTTCTTTTGATCTGTCATTAAGGTCATAGAAGGAGTGAATGGAGTGGTACAAGGCTATGTTTCACAAATTGTATTGTGGAAAACATTGCTACTTAAAATCTGACCGCTGCTTTTTTGCCAATCAACACCTGTGTGTTTTTGGAACCTGATGAGATGAAGTACAGAAAAGGAGAATAAGTATGTAGGAATGTTTATAGTAACTGGGTAGGTTAATTTTGTGTCTTTTGGATCTAATTATTAAAAATGGGAACTCATATTTTGTGTGTCTTTATTTTTATTGTATTTTACAAAATTATCAGTCCACACAAAATAGATTTTTTTCTGTTATAGAACAAAATAGTCTCCCCAAAATATTTTGTCCTGTAAATATTCCATGATAAAATGAATTCAGGAAATGTTTCATTGTGTTTTTCTTACAGTTTACAGGGCACTTTGAAATGTTAAAGCCTACGAAAGCTAAAGCTGCCTCTAGTTTTGTTAACCCATGATTTTTCAAGCCTTTCTGAACTCAGAATTATTTTCATAATAGTACTATTGAGATACTGGAGAAAAAGAACTCAGAGAAACACACAGATTATGATATGAGAATTATGAGGAAGTTTTCAAATTTGTGACATTTTAATGATGTCAAAATGTTAACTCTTTCAAATTTCTGATCATATTGAAAGCTTTTCAGTTATTTATGAGAAATCAGTTGATGTATAATTAACTGGTGATTTTATCAATTTTTCTATGGTCAGAAATCAATAAATTCTTCTTTCAAGTAATAAATTTTTATATTTTATATAGTTAAATTACATGTCATACATTTTGAATGGCAAGTGTAAAGTGAGATAATAGGTTTAAATAATAATCACCTTAAAATTACAAATAGAAAATACAGTTGACCCCAAAGAACACCAGGGTTAGAAGTGCCTAATCCTAATTCAAGTATCCATTTTGACTCCCAAAAACTTAACTGCTAATAACCCACTGTGGACTGGAATCCTTACCAATAATACAAATAATCATTTAACACATGTTTTGTATGTTATTTGTATTAAATACTGTATTATAACAATAAGTAATCTAGAGAAGCTGTTATTAGGAAAATCATAAGGAAAATACATTTATAGTACTATACTGTATTTATTTAAAAAAATCCATGCATAAGTGGACCTGCTTAGTTCAAACCCACGTTGTTCAAGGATCAACTGTAGTTTATTGCTTAAGTATATTTTTAACTGGATAATAAGTTCAAAATACAAAATTTGTAATAAACTATATTTTATCATTTATAATTTTTGAAATATTTTATTTCTATTTAAATATGTTTTATTATATTTATATTCTAAAATAATTTTAAATTGTCATCATTCAGCTTTCATATGAAATCATTTTTCCAATTGCCTTTGATAAACCATTTTAATATCTTAGTATCTATCCCTGAAGATAGCATTTATATTTATTTGGTGACTTTTATTCTATATGTTCTAGAGAGTTTATCAATGTTCATTTTTCAAAGTCCATTTTTTCCAAGATCAACTATGTATACAATTAAAGAAGAAAGTCAAAGGTATAACATAGTCTTCCATACCTTCAAAAACATCCAAAATGTAAAACTATTAGAAACATCCTTTATCCTCACAATTTTCTTTTCTTTCATGAGATAAACTTTAAGAGCTATAAAACCTGTTAGAAAATTGCCAAGTACAATTAATTTGCAATGGTAAATGCTAGATAATTGAAAATAATACTTTATTTTGACCAACTAATCAAACAAAAATTAGTTTCTTCCTTTCACATTTTATATTACACATTAAATTATTATCTTTGTAGAGAGATTTTATCTCCTTTTCATATTTACTTGAACTGGTAAAGACATTAGAAAAGAGAAACTCTCGGCATAAGATGTTAATGTTATGCAGATGACTGGATTAATAAGATGTGGTCCATATATACAATGGAATATTACTCAGCTATCAAAAAGAACGATTTCTCAACATTTGCTGCAATGGACGGCACTGGAGGAGATAATGCTGAGTGAAACAAGTCAAGCAAAGAAAGACAATTATCATATGGTTTCTCTCATCTATAGAACATAAGAACTAGGAAGATCGGTAGCAGAAGAAAGGGATAAAGAAAGGGGGGATAATCAGAAGGGAGAATGAAGCATGAGAGACTATGGACTATGAGAAACAAACTGAGGGCTTCAGAGGTGAGGGGGTGGGGGAATGAGATAGGCTAGTGATGGGTAGTAAGGAGGGCACATATTGCGTGGTGCACTGGGTGTTATATGCAACTAATGAATCATGGAACTTTACATCAAAAACCTGGGATGTACTGTATGGTGACTAACATAATATAATAAAAAATATTCATTTAAAAAAATGTTAACGTTATGCTTATAAAATATTCTGTGGTCATTTATGAATTTTAAGATTTGTTAAAATTGGCTTGGCTATCTGTATATAATATTCCAATTTCAGAAGCAATGAATTATGCCAAATGGATCAAACAATCCTGGTCAAATTTTGAGATTTGCTCAAGGAAGGGAAATATTTCAGAAACTTGGGATTTAAAATAATTTTAACATTTTTTTTAAAGATTTTCTTTATTTATTCGACAGAGATAGAGACAGCCAGTGAGAGAGGGAACACAAGCAGGGGGAGTGGGAGAGGAAGAAGCAGGCTCATAACGGAGGAGCCTGATGTGGGGCTCCATCCCATAACGCCGGGATCACGCCCTGAGCCGAAGGCAGACGCCTTAACCGCTGTGCCACCGAGGCGCCCCTAATTTTAACATTATTAACTCAGTATTTATTATTTAAGAAGAAAAAAACAAAAATAAGAATTATTCTTCTTATCTTCTGTGAGGTACCCTTGAAAGAAGATATTGATAAATAGGTAGATATCTATGTAATATCTGCATTCAAGAGCAAGAGACAGGATTGTTTTCAAATATTTGAAATGTTCGATTTATTTTATATAGTTATAAATCTAGGACCAATGAATATATACTAAAGAATAGATCCCATGATTTGATTAAATATTGTCAAGGCTCTAATAAGTTCTTGAGAATTGGAAGTCTTTTCCACATCATAATACAAAACATAACATCTAGGTAAATTGATACCTACAGTTCCATCCAGAAACAAAAAACTCGGATGTGCATTTTATGTTCCTAACTTATTAAAAGCAACATTTTCTTACTAAGCTTAAATGAAAAAAAAAAAAAAACAAGATAAAGATTTTGTAACTACTACCAGTTCTTAAGGAGATATTTATTTAAAGCATACTTTGGCCACTGGATTTTATAGAAGAGAAAGTTATACAGTTATTCTGAATAACTAATTAAGTATAATGTATCATTATTTCTTCATAATTGAAGAAAAGATTTTTTTTCCTTCCCTGGGATCCAAAATACAAAAAGGAGCATTTTTCCCCACCTCTGCAATAAAAAAAATAGTTTGGCCTGTGAGAAATACAAGATGTGGATACAATATTTTCTTTTTCAAATCTCAGAAAATAAATCACTTTCTATATAATTGTCATTGGGCCACAATTTGCCTTAATATGATATGTTTAGAAACTGTAGGCCATAGTGGTTACATGTGCAGAATTTGGACTCAAACAGACTTAATCAAATTCTGGTTCTATGAGCCATTGTAGAAAGTATAAAAGTTATAATAATTATGCATAGAATTCATGAAGATCCTACCAGTTGCAGATATCGGACACTTCTTACTGAGAGTCTTAATATGGAGATCAAATTAGATAATGTATACAAAATACTGTACAAATCATAGTGTATTATATGAAACTAATTTTACTGTACAATTCTTTTAATATTGTTAATATTCACCAGTATTGTGCTAAAGATGTGTGTTTATCATTTAAGCACTGTATTTGGCAACAAAGAAAATTTTATTTCCATATTATGTGTGTCATATATATATATATGTATAAAGTCTGGGTATCTTTTTTTTTTAAGATTTTACTTAACTATTTGAGAGAGAGAGGGAGAGCATGAAGGGGAAGGGGCAGAAGGAGAAGAGGACCTCCCGCTTAGCAGGCAGCCTGACACAGGACTAGATCCCAGGACCCCAGGATCATGACCTGAGCCGAAGGCAGACATTTAACCAACTGAGCCACCCAGGTGCCTCAAAATCTGGATATCTCTTATGTAGAAGAATGCATTTGAGGATTGAAAGCTTGCTGCATTTTAAAGTTAATTATTTTGCTTCATTTTCCTTTCCCATAGTTGGATACTACTGAGTTTGAAATAGAGTTAACTCATTATTAGCTATTGTTTCAATAAAATATTGCTTTACATGATTTTTGAAAGGTATACATGTAATGGTCATCAAGTTAATTAACATGCCCATCACACCTCACATAGTTACCGTGTGTGTGTGTGTGTGTGTGTGTGTGTGTGTGTGTGTACTGGGAAACTTAGGTCTACTTTTAGCAAGTTTCTAGTATATAATATTATTAACTATAATCACCATTCTGCTCCAGTAGATCCCCAGAATCTGTTTGTCTTAAAACTGAAAAATTGTAACCTTTCACCAACATCTCCTCACTTCCCCCTATCGCCAGCTCTGGACAACTACTATTCTCTCTGATTCTATGAGTTTTATTTTTTTAGATTCTACTTATGAATGAGAATTTACAAATGAGTATTTGTCTATGTCTGGCATATTTCACTTCATATAATATCTTCTAGATTCATTGGAAATGGCAGGATTTCCTACCATGTTAACACTGAGTAATACCCCATCATATATGATATTTTCTCATCCATTCATCTATCAATGGACATTTAGGTTGTTTCCTTATCTGGCTATTGTGAATAATGCTATAATGAACATGGAAGTACAGATATCTTTTTGAGACCCTGATTTCATTTCTTTTGGATATGTGCCCAGAAGTGGGATTGCTGAAACACATGGGAGTTTTATTTTGAATTTTTTGATGAATCTCCATACATTTTCCATAATGGCTATACCAATTCACATTTCCACCAATAATGTACAAGGGTTTTCCTTTGCAATAGAGAAACTTTTCAGTTTGATGCAATCCGTTTGTTTATTTTTGCTTTTGTTGCTTATGCTTTTTGGTGTCAAATCCAATCATTGCCAAGACTAAGGTCAAGGAGCTTTTCCGCTATGTTTTCTTCTAGAAGTTTCATGGTTTCAGGTCTTACATTTAAGTTCTTAATCCATTTTGAGTATGGTATAATCCCTTTTCTGTATGTTATAAAATGAGGGGTTTAATTTCAGTATTTGCATGTAGATATTCAAATTTCCTGGCACAATTTATTGAAAAGAGTACCATTGCTTTATTGTTTATTCTTAGCATACATGTCAAAGATTAACTAAATATACATGGGTTTATTTCTAGGCTCTTAATTCTGTTCCCTATGTCTCTATGTGTCTGCACTTATGCCACTACCATACTGTTTTGATTACTATAGTTTTGTAATACAGTTTGAAATCAGGAACTATGATGCCTCCAGCTTTCTTCTTTCTCAAGATTGCTCTGGTTGTTCGAGATTTTTTTTTGTGGTTCCACATTAATTTTAGGATTTTTTTCTATTTATGTGAAAAATGCCATTGCAATTTTAATAGGGATTGCATTGAATGCATAGATTGTTTTGGGTAGGGTGAATATTTTACCAATAATAGTTCTTCTAAACCATGAACACAGAGTATTTTTCCAATTGTGTCTTTTCAACTTCTTTTATCAATATTTTATAATTTGCAGTGTACAGAAGTTCTTCTTGGCTAAATCCTCCTTCGGTATTTTATTCTTTTTAATGTTATTGTAAAAAGGATTATTTTCCTTATTTCTTTTTTGAATTGTTTATTGTATATAGAAATGCAATTTATCTTATATATTTATTTTTTATCCTGAAACTTAAACAAATTTATTTTAGTTTTAACCATTCTTTGATTTTTTTAAAGATTTTATTTATTTATTTGACAGAGAGAGAGAGAGCACAAGCAAGGGGAGTGGTAGTCAGATGGAAAAGCAGGCTTCCCACTGAGCAGGGAGCCTGACAGGGGGCTCAATCCCAGGACACTGGGATCATGACCTGAGCCAAAAGCAGACACTTAACCAACTGAGCCACTCAGGAGCCCCTTTTGATGTTTTTGATAGTGTTTTCTATTTGTAAGATCATATTATCTGCAAAAGGAGACAAATTTAACTTCTTCTTTTCTGATTTAGATAACTTATTTCTTTTCCTGCCAAATTTCTCTGGCTAGGACTTCCAATATTATATTGAATATAAGTGGTGAGAGTGGACACCCTTGTCTTATTCTTGATCTTAGAGGAAAAGTTTTCAGCTTCTTACCATTGACCAGGAAGTTAGGTGTGGGCTTATCATATTTGGACTTTATTATGTTGAGGTGCATCTGTTCTATACTAATTTATTTAGTTTTTATCATGAATGGATGTTGACTTTTCTCAAGTATTTCCCCCCACATCTATTGAAATGATGATATGGTTTTTATCTTTTATTCTGTTAATATGGTGTATCATGTTTATTGTTTTGCATATATATAACCATCCTTCCATCCTGGGGATAAATTCTGCTTCATCATTGTGTATGATTCTTTTAATGTGCCCTTGAATTTGGTTTAATAGCATTTTGTTGAGGATTTTTGCATGATATTAGCTTGGAAAGTTGTTTTCTTGAAGTGCCCTTGTCTAGCTTTGGTATGAGGCTAATGCTAGCCTCATAAAATGAATTTGCAAGTATTTACACCTCTTCAATTTTTTGGAAGAGTTTGAAAAGGATAGACAAATCTTTAAGTGACTAGTAGAACTCACCCATGAAGGTGTCTTGTTCTGGGTTTTTCTTTCTTGGGAGGTTTTTGATTACTTCTTCAATCTTTTTACCCATTATTGGTCTGGCAAGGTTTTCTATTTCTTCATGATTCACTCCTGGAAGCTTGTAGGTTTCTGGGAATTTATCAATTTCTTTTAGGTTTTCAAATTTGTTGGCATATAATTTTTCATAGCAGTCTCTTATAATCCTTTGTATTTCTGCAGTATCAGTTGTAATATCTCCTCTCTCATTTACAATCTTGTCCTTTTATTTCTTGGCAGTCTTGCTAAAGATTTGTGAATATGTTTATCTTTTCAAGAAACCAACTCTTTATCTTTTCTATTGTCTTTCTAGTCTCAATTTCATGTATTTCTGCTCTAATCTTTATTATTTCCTTCCTTCTGCTAAATTTGGGCTTAGTATTTTGTTCTTTTTCTAGATCCTTGGAATAAGTTTGTTTGAGGTTTTTCTTTTTGTTAATGTAGCCATTAATCACTATAAATTTCCCTTATAAATCTGTTTTTTCTGCATCCCATAAGATCTGGCATTTATATTTTCATTTTTGTCTTAGAATGTTTTTATTTCCCTTTTGATTTCTTTCTTGACCCAATGGTTGTTTAGGAGTGTGATGTTTAATTTGCTCTTGTTTGTGAATTTTTCAATTTTCCTGTTACTGATTTATAGATATACCATAGTGGACAGAAAAAAAAATACTTGATATGATTTCAAACTAAATTTGTTAAGACTTGTTCTGTGGCCCAACATATAAACTATCTTGCATGAGGTGCTTAACCGCTGTGCCACCCAGGCGCCCCTGATTTCTTTCTTGACCCAATGGTTGTTTAGGAGTGTGATGTTTAATTTGCTCTTGTTTGTGAATTTTTCAATTTTCCTGTTACTGATTTATAGATTTATACCATAGTGGACAGAAAAAAAAATACTTGATATGATTTCAAACTAAATTTGTTAAGACTTGTTCTGTGGCCCAACATATAAACTATCTTGCATGATGTTTTTTTTATACTTGAGAATAATGTGTATTCTGCTGTGTTGGATGGACTGTTCTGCATATGTTTGATAAGTCCATTTGATCTGTAATGTTATTGAAGTCCAAAATTCCCTTATTGATTTTCTTTTGGGAAGATCCATTCATTTACGAAAGTGGGATATTGAAGTTATTATTGTAGTCTATTTCTCTCTTCAGTTCTAATAATATAGACAGAATATTGTTGTACATATATTTTTCACCCATTAAGACACTCTGTGGATTTTAATAGTATGCATGTAGCCAGGTTTACCAGATAGGTGTGGCTCCCCCTTGGTCCCTAGAAGAGCTCCAAACAGGTCACTAGGGGAAACCTGGATAGGCAGTATTGGCCCCAGACTACAGTTTGGACAGGCTGGAACCAAGTCACAGGGCGGCTGCTTTATCTGCACTCAGACCAAAGCCAGTGGTCCTACCTCCAAAGGCTCAGATGAATGTATCTTCCTGTGAATTTCTGAGCAGGCAGGATCACTTCCAGACTGTAGCTGGGAAGGGATGGAACTGAGTTATATGGCCATTTCAGAATCTGCAATTGGATTGGAGCAAGGCCAGAGGGCTTATCTTAGAGCTTGGACAGGTGTGTCTTCTGCCTGGTTTTGGACTGCCAGAATTAGAAGCTAAGAGGGCCTAGAGCTGGGTCACAGGTCACCTTAGGGTCCACAGCCAAAAACCAGGTCTTGGCCTGTTACCCAGGGTATGCGTGGACTCCTGTTGAGTCCCTTGGTGAAAGGTGCCAGTGGCAGGACCAAGGCCAAATGGGGTTGTAGCCTAGTCCACAGAGTGACAGAGTGCTGTGTCTGTATCTAGGTCTATAATTGGTGAGTTGGTCACCTGGGCACAGGTCTGCTTCCTCAAAATAGACCTTGGTCTTGGCTCCCCAGAATTTCAAAATCTCCTACCTTGGTGTTAAACTTCCCACAAAGACAGGATGGCTGCCAAATTATTGTTCCTGAGGGGAAATACAGTAGAGACCTCCTACTCTGCCACTTGCTGTTGTCACTGTCTCAAATGTTTTGTACGTATCTGTCTTCAAGCTTATAATAGGAACTGGAAAAAGTTACAGTGTAATCCAAGCCAATACATAAAAAGTTCCAAAATGTCTGTAGTTAAATTAATGAGGCTTTAAGTAAGTCGAGTCTTCATGGACAAAATGGAACTTTACTCTCTGAATGAAATATTTAGTTCATATAATGAAATTCTTTTTTTATTTCTTCTCTTATCTTACTCTTGTCTCTTTAGGTAACTAAAACTATCTGTCAGCAATAGATATAAATTTTAGCTATAAAATTAGATTTTTTTGCAAAAAGGTAAGTAGATATTTCAACTTTGTGCCTTTAGCAGCCACACAAAGTATCAAAAAAAGTCTGTCCTCACTAGATGTGCACAAATTAGAGTAAGCATATTCTTCCCTGAATAGCCCTGCCAGGGAATCTGGGTCTTTTACTTAAATGGAATTGCCATTCGAAGCAGGTGGATTCTGCTATTCTTTTCGTCTCCTTCTTTCCTTCTCTAATGTCTTTCAGTAATAAGAAATTAGATTGAGACCAACATACCCTTCCTTTTTCAAGTGTCTCAATTCTTCTTTGAAGGTCCTTGACCAAGTAAGACAAACCATCTTGAGATATGCTCGTTTCTTAGAAAACTTCCTTAATCTGTGTATTTTTAATTAACTGAAAATATCTATTAAATTAACTAGGCACAGAGGGAGGGGTCTAAGATGGTATAGATAGACCCTGAACTCACCTCCTTCCATGGACGTACCAAATCTATACCTACATAATCAGCAATTCCTCCTGAAGAACTGAGCGCTGATTGAATGGTTGCTATTTAACAAAGGAGAGACCACATGGAGAACAGGAGAGACAGAGACACAGTAACAATGGAAACCCAATCCCAATGCTGCAAACTTCAGTAGGGAGAGCTATCATTGCAGATCCAATGCAGGTTTGCCTGCCCTGAGGCACAGAAAAAAAAATCAATAGTTTAAAGAGAAACTAACCTATAAGTGAACTAACCCTATAGTGTCCAACAAACAGTGGAGCTAACACCTGGAATTCTCTTCAGGGTCAAAAGTGCTGATGAGCCCTATTGTTTACATTCACTCTCAAACTTGATAGCACAGATGGAAGCAGGATCTGGTGCTCTAACTAGTCTGCTGCCTCAGCAAGGCTTGGGCCCCTAGCCCACTAGCTTCCACTATCCCCCAAGCGGCACACCTCTCCATACCCACCTTAGCTTGACCCGTCCCACCAGGCAGCCCAAATGTGGTGCAAGCCAGGATATACCCCGTTTGCACCCACTAAAAACCCAGTCATCTTGCCAAGGCAACACAGGCAAAAAAACACCCATGACACCCCAGCTGCACCCACTTCTGTTCTAGCTGTCCTGCCAGCAAGCCCCTGCACAGAGAGCCAGGAACACCAGCCCAGCACCCACTCCAGCTCCTGCCACCCTGCCATGGTGCCACCTGTGTGGAGTGCCCCATAAACCCAACCACATGCCAGTAAGCCTCAGCTGGCCAGCTAAAGCCACCAGGCATACACAGTCTACACAGGGCATGTTCCTACAAAAGGCCACCCTTTCAAGACCGGGAGAGTATTCATGGAAACACACAGAAAGTCAGACAAAATAAGGAGACAAGAATATGCTCCAAATAAAAGAACAAAACAAAACATCACAAAAGGAATTAAATGGCATGGAGATAAGCAACTTCCTTGATAAAGAACTCAAAGTAATGCTGATAAAGATGTTCACTGGACTTGAGAGAAGAATGGATGAACTCAGTGAGGACTTCAAGAGATAGAGAACTTAAAAAAAAAGGAGCCAATCAGATTTAAGGATACAATAGTTGAAAAAAAATACACTGCAGGTAATCAACAGCAGATTAAAGCATGTAGAAGAAAAGATCACCAGTCTGGAAGATAGGGTAATGGAAATCACCTAGCTGAATAGCAAAAATGAATTTTTAAAAAAATATGAAAATAGAATAAGGAGCCACTGGGACATCAAGCATACTAATATTTGCTTTTGGGGGAGGGGTGTCCCAGAAGAAAAAGAGAGAAAGGGGCATAAAACTTATTTGAGGAAATAACAGCTAAAAACTTCCCTAACCTGAGTAAGGAAGCAGACATCTGGGTCCAGGAAGCACAGAAAAGCCCAAACAAGAAAAAGCCAAGGTCTACATTGAGATAATAGTTAAAATGTCTAAATTAAAGGTAAAGGGAGAATCTTAAACATAGCAAGAGAAAAGCAACTAAGTGCATACAAAGGAAATCCTGTAAGACCATTAGATGATTTTTCAGCAAATTTTGCAGGCCAGAAAGGAGTAAAACGATATATTCAAAGTGTTTGAAAGAAAAAAACTTGTGACCAAGAATACTCTACCCAGCAAGGTTATCGTGTGGAATTGAAAGAGAGCTAGTTTCCCAGATAAAATTTAAAAGAGTTTATCACCACAAAACTTGCCATACAGAAAATGTCAAAGACTTCTTGAGATGGAAAAAGAAGAGGCCATAACCAGAAGAAAATTATGAAAGAAAAATATTTCATGGATAAAAGCAAACATATAGTAAAGGTAGTAGATTGATCACTTATAAAGATAATATGAAGGTTGAAAAACAAAAGTAAAATCAACACTAAAAATTAGAGGGCCCACAAAAAAAAAAGAAATAAAAAATACAACATCACATACATAAAATGTAAGCGGGGAAGTAAAAATGTAGTCCTTTTAGAATATATCTGAACTTAAGTGACCATCAACTTAATATAGACTGCTGTATGCTTAGGATGGTTTTTATTTGTTTTTTGGTTTTGGGGTTTTCTTTGAGAGAAAGAAATAGAATATGTATTCATGAGCAGTAGGGTTGGAACAGAGGGAAGAGAGAGAATCTTAAGCAGGCTTCATGCCCAGCACAGAGCCTGATGCCAGGCTCAATCTCACACCCCTGAGATCATGACCTGAGCTAAAATCAAGAGGCAGACGCTTAACCAACTGAGTCACCCAGGTGCCCCAGTGCTTAAGATGTTTTATGTGAACCTCATGGTAACCCCAAACCAAAGAGCTTATATTATATATATATATATANTCATACTAAAGAAAATTATCAAATCACATGGAAAAGAACAAGAAAAGAAGGAACAAAAAAGGACTACCAAAACAAAACAAAACAGGAAATGACAAAATGGTCATAAGTGCATGCCTATCAATAATTATTTTAAATGTAAATGATCTAAATGTTCCAATCAAAAGATATAGGATGACTGAATGGATTAAAAAAATAATCTATGGGTCAGTAAGAAAGTGAAGTGATAAAAAAAGAAATTATTCCAAGCAAATAGAAATGGAAAATAAATGCTGGTATAGAATATACAATAAGGAAAAGAATCTCTTTAAACAGTGCTGGGAAAATTGGACAGTACATGCATGAGAATAAAACTGGACCACTTTCTTACACCATACACAAAAATAAGTTTAAAATTGGATTAAAGACCTAAATTTGAAACCCAAAACCATAAAATTCCTAGAAGAAAACATAGGCAGTAATCTCTTGGACATTAACTTTAGCAATATTTTTCTGGTATGTCTACTCAGGCAAGGGCAACAGAAACAAAAATAAACAGTTGGAACCCTATCAGACTGAAAAACTTTTGCACAGTGAAGAAAAACAGCAACAAAACAAAAAGGCAACCAACTAAGTGGGAGAAAATATTTGCAAATGATAGCAGATAACTATTATCCAAAGTATATAAAGAACTCATACAAAACAACACCAAATTATCATCATCATCATCATCATCATCATCATCATCATCTAATTAAAAAATGGACAGATGGCCTGAATGGATATTTGTCCAAAGAAGACATACAGATGGCCAACAGATACCAAAAAAGATGCTCAACATCAGTTAGCAGTAAGGAAATGCAAATTGATACCACAGTGAAATATCACCTCACACCAGTCATAATGGCTGGTATCAAAAAGGGCAAGAAATAAAAAGAATTTTAAAAAAATAAAAAAGAATCAAGAATTGGCAATGATGTAGAGAGAAGGGAACACTCATATGTTGTTGGTGAAATGTAAAATGGTGTAGAAAATATATGGAAATATAATATGAAAGTCCTCAAAAAATTAAAAATAGAAATACCATACTAATAAGTAATTTTATTGCTAGGTTTTTATCCAAAGAAAATTTTTAAAAAAACGAATTCTATACTATGTATGCACCCCTATGATTATTGCAACATTATTGACAATAGCCAAGATATACTGGTGACCTAAATGTCTATCAACAGATGAATGGATAATTAAGTCAGGATATATATACACAATAAATTTTACTCAGCCACAAAAATGAATGAACTTTTGCATTTGTGACAACATGGATGGACCTTCAGATTAATACACTAATTGAAATAAGTCAGAGAAAGAAATATCATATGATTTAACTTATTTTTGGATTAAAAAAAACACCAAACAAGAAGCAGATTAATAAATACAGAGACCCAAACTGGTAGTTGCCAGAGAAGGAGGAGGGGGAGGACTGGCTGGGATGGGTGAAATAGGTGAAGGGTATTAAGCAGAACAAACTTTCAGTTATAAGTAAATCATGCTGATGAAAATACAACATAGGGAATATAGTTCATAATATATTTATAACAGCATAGAGTGAGAGTAACAACAATTATCATGATGAGCATGCCTAATGTACAGAAATCAAATCGCTATCTTGTACTCCTGAATTTAACATTGTATATCAACTATACATCGATAAAAACTAAAAATCGTACCAACAATATTTAAAAATTAAAAAAAAGAATAGCTAAAAATAAAACCTGAAATAGAACTCTGCACAGACAGAACACATCTTAAATATCTATGTTTATTTTTAGAGTAAAATTGCTCATTTTTTCTCAAGGAAGTGTAGTAATGTAGATAACTCATTAGATAAGTTGTGGGTTTTGTGTAGTATTTATTAGTTGCCCCTTTAATGGTCATTGTTGATTAATTTAGTCACATGGCTACAGACCACAACATTAACTTCAAATGTCTTATGCTATATTGAGGGTCAGCTTCAGATAAAATTGTAAAATTAGTAGTTCGTCTTTAGCTCCTGTGCATGTAAGTGCTTCTTTTTTTCCCTTCAGTTATCCCTGAAGATCTCTCTATTCCTTTTCTACATAGTCTTACTCATAATTTCCAGTAACTACCAAAAAGTAAACCAAGAAAATAATTTCTGCCAAAGTATAGCTGATAAAGCTTATCTGTCCTTTTCAGAATGTATTCATTTATTACTTCATAACATGTAAGTAGAATACTTAAGACTAAAGTCTATTTCTTTTGGAGGAGTTAAGATGGAGGAGCAGTAGGGGTCCCCTTTTTCAGCTGGTCCCGAGTCGAGCTGAATAGGTACTAGACTATCCTGAACATCCACGGAATCAGCCTGAGACGCAGGAAGATACATCTGGATCTCTACAAGTGAACATCTCCAGTGCTGAGTATTGAGGTACAAAGCAGGGAGCCATGAAACCACACACAGATATTGGAAGATAAACAGAAGGGGGAGGGAGCCGCCGTGCTTGGGCGCCGGGACACAGTAGCCACCTGCACTAGGGAGAAAGCACCCAAGAGAAAGCAGAATGAGACCGTGAGCCAAGGAACGCACGACGGAGCTCCAAAGTGCACGTGAACCACACTGAAACAGAGCTCTGGAGTGCACGGGGGTGGCTGGCAGCTGGCAGTGTTAGAAACACAAAGGACAGAGACATGCCAGCCCTGGAAGTGAAGGCTGGGACACCGGGTATGGGTTGCACATCCCAGGACACCGTACAGTTGAGCAGCACCAACAGAAACAGAGTTAAAGTGGCCAGAAGAGCTCAGTGGAGAATGGACTGTGATCTCCCTGTTCTGTACAGAGGCTGGGATTCAGCCATTGCTGCTCTGACTCTCAGAAGAGGCACAGCAAACCGCCAGGGAAAGCCGCCAGAGAACAAAAGCCTGGAAATACTGGCTCACATTGTGCCCATTCCCATCCCCCCTCGCAGGGGACAGGGAGACTCTACCCAAATAGGGTTGCCTGAGTATCAGTGTGGCAGGCCTCTCCCCCAGAAGGCAGGCTGAAAAATCAAGAAGCCCACATCCCTAAAGTCCCTATAAAACAAGTGCACACTGCCTGTGTCCTGGTCTATATTTTGGGCTCTGCACAACCCCTCAACCTCTCCTCATCAGAATGACGAGAAGGAGAAATCCCCCCCAGCAAAGAAAAGACAATGAGTCTGTGGCCTCTGCAAAAGAACTGATGGATATGGATATAACCAAATTATCAGAAATGGAATTCAGAGTAACAATGGTCAAGATGATGTGTAGACTTGAAAAAAATATTAATGAAAATATTAACGAGAATATAGAATCTCTAAGGGCGGAAATGAGAGCGAATCTGGCAGAAATTAAAAATGCTATGAATCAAATGCAGGCAAAACTACATGGTCTGACAGCCACGGTAAATGAGGCAGAAGAACAAATCAGCGAACTGGAGGATGGGATGGTAGAAGAGAAAGTTCAAACAGAAACTTGGCTCAAAAAAATCCAATCTCAAGAATATAGGTCATAGGAGATTACTGATTCAGTGAAATGTTCCAATGTCAGAATCAGCGGCATCCCTGAGGGGGTGGAGAAAAACAGAGGTCTATAAGAGATATTTGAACAAATTGTAGTTTAAAACTTCCCTAATCTAGCAAAGGAAACAAGCATTCGTGACCAAGAGGCAGAGAGGACCCCTCCCAAGTTCCACCACGACAAACCTATGCCACATCACGTCACAGTGCAATTCGCAAATATTAGATCCAAGGATACAGTATTGAAAGCGGCCAGGGCAAAGAAATTACTCATGTACCAAGGCAAAAGTATCAGGATTATGTGAGATCTGTCTACGCAGACCTGGAATGAGAGTAAGGGGGGCATTTTTAAAGCTCTTTCAGAGAAAAACATGCAGCCAAGGATCCTTTATCCAGCAAGGCTGTCATTCAGAATTGATGGAGAGATAAGGACCTTCCAGAATCGCCAGTCGCAGACCACTTTCGTAAACACAAAACCAGCCCTACAGGAGATATTCTGACCTAACACCTATGGGGGGGTCTATAAAAGTAAAAAAGCCCCAAGAATGATACAGAACAGAAAGTTGCAATCTACAGAAACAAAGACTTTACAGGCAACATGACATCATTAAAATCATATCTCTCAATAATCACTCTCAATGTGAATGGCCTAAATGCTCCCAAAAAATGCCACAGTGTTGCAGATTGGATAAAGAGACATGACCCATCCATTTGCTGTCTACAAGAGACTCATTTTGAATCTAAAGATACATCCAGACTGAAAGTAAAGGGATGGAATACCATCTTTCATGCCAATGGACCTCAAAAGAAAGCTGGAGTAGCAATTCTCATATCAGACAGATTGGATTTTAAACTAAAGACTATAGTTAGAGATACAGAAGGGCACTATATTATTCTTAAAGGATGGATCCAACAAGTGGGTATGACAATTATAAGTATCTAAGCCCGCAACAGGGGAGCAGCAAGATACAGAAACCAACTCTTAACCAGAATAAAGAGACAAATAGATAATAATACATTAGTAGGGGACCTCAACACTCTGTTCTCAGCAAGAGACAGATCACCTAAGCAGAAAATCTAAAAGAAACAAGAGCTTTAAATGCCATACTAGACCAGATGGACCTCATTGATATATATATATAGAACACTACACCCCAGAACAAAAGAATACTCATTCTTTTCGAATGCACATGGAACATTCTCCAGAATAGATCATGTTCTGGGTCACAAAACAGGTCTCAACCAATACCAAAACACTGAAATTATTCCCTGCATAGTCTCAAACCACAATGCTTTGAAACTGGAATTCAATCACAAGGAAAAATTTGGAAGAAACTCAAACACATGGAAACTAAGAACCATCCTGCTCAAGAATGATTCGATAAACCAGGAAATCAAAAATCAATTTAAACAATTTATGGAGACCAACAAGAATGAAAACACAATGGTCCAAAACCTATGGGACACTGCAAAGGCAGTCCTAAGGGGGAAATACATAGCCATCCAAGCCTCACTCAAAAGAATAAAAAAATCTAAAATGCAGTGTTTATATTCTCACCTCAAGAGGCTGGAACAGCAACAGAAGAACAGGCCTAACCCACACACGAGAAAGCAGTTGATCAAGATTAGAGCAGAGATCAATGAATTAGAAACCAGAAGCACAGCAGAGCAGATCAACAGAACTAGAAGCTGGTTCTTTGAAAGAATAAATAAAATAGATAAGCCACTGGCAAGACTTATCCAAAAGAATAGGGAAAGGACCTAAATTAAAAAAATTATGAATGAAA
>NC_048236.1:21186649-21194431 GCF_002007445.2 Ailuropoda melanoleuca
TGGAAAACAGTGTGGAGGTCCCTTAAAAAATTAAAAATTGAGTTACCCTATGATCCCCCCATTGCACTACTGGGTATTTACCCCAAAGATACAGACGTAGTGAAGAGAAGGGCCATATCCACCCCAATGTTCACAGCAGCATTGTCCACAATAGCTAAATCATGGAAGGAGCCGAGATGCCCTTCAACAGATGACTGGATTAAGAAGATGTGGTCAATATACACAACAGAATATTACTCAGCTATCAAAAGAACGATTTCTCAACATTTTTGCAACATGGACGGCACTGGAGAAGATAATGCTAAGGAAAATAAGTCAAGCAGAGAAAGACAATTATCATATGGTTTCTCTCATCTATGGAACATAAGAAGTAGGAAGATCGGTAGGAGAAGAAAGGGGTAAAGAAAGTGGGGTAATCAGAAGGGGGAATGAAGCATGAGAGATTATGGACTCTGAGAAAAAAACTGAGGGTTTCAGAGGGGAGGGGGATGGGGGAATGGGATAGGCTTGTGATGGGTAGTAAGGAGGGCACGTATTGCATGGTGCACTGGTGTTATATGCAATGAATCATGGAACTTTACAACAAAAACCAGGGATGTACTCTATGGTGACTAACATAATATAATAAAAATATTATTATAAATAAAAAATAAAGTCTATTTCTTTCAAATAAATAACAACATTTTCATTATCAAGTTCTGAGATTTGAGGTAAAAATTTTGGATAAGAACATTCTCAGTAGGCACAAACCAAGCCCCATATTTCATCCATTCATAAGTCAAGGCCTAACCATAAATTACTCTTAGGTTTTCCAAACAGGATATTTATAGTTAAAAAAATCAAATTCAGAGGGTATGATATTCCCTAAATTGTAAGCATCAGTAAGATAGTTATCTTTGTGAATAAATTATTTTCCTTTATGATTTATACTTCAGTAATACATACCTCTTACAACTGAGCTAGGAGAAGATTAGGGTGACTTAGAGACTGAGCTAATTAAGTTAATGAACAAATGCTAGAAAGAGTGATGCCAGAAAACTGACATTTGTTAGTGAAATCCAAGAGGCTATTGCTTTCAGAGCATTCTGGAAATTTGTAGCAGAGATTTAGCATAGAACCATTGGTAAAACTAAAAGCAGTACTCCCACTCTAAAGTAGCTAGAATACCTATCAGGAACTTTGGCCTGGAGGAACATAACTGAAACTAGCTGAAGGATGGGGTATTCTCTTGGTCACAAGAAATAAGGTGAAAGCCAAATAGTAAGAACTTTGGTCAGAATCATTATGTTCTAAATCTCCACTTCTGTCCATGATGTAATTCTAGGGAACCAGATTTACATTTCAGTCTTAATAATAAAGTGGGCAAGTACATGAAACAACAGTTTTCAGATATTGGACAAGTAGCACATGAAAATTATCCTTGAAAGATGCTGCAGTACCTGATGTCTCATGATTCTCTAGTCTCTGTTTCTTGTTTGTGTCATTTTTTATATTTGCATTTTATTTTTAAAGTCTCTTGCTAGGTTTAGTAATCTCTTAATCCCATCCAGTGTATTATATATCTAATAAAGTGTACTGAGCATCTCTAGAAGTTTGATTCAAATCTTTCTTATATCTTTCATATCTATTTGTCATGCTTAAGATTTCCGCTGCCTTCCTGTTATAAGGATATTAACACATATTTAACAGCCATGTGTACTAATTCTATCAAGTATGTTATTCTGGGTCTCTTTTCATTATTTATCTTTTTCTTCATTGTGTGTTATATTTTCCTCCTTTTTTTGAAAGTCAAAAAATTTTTATTGCCTGTCAGACATTGCAAATATTATACTTTTGAGTGATGGAGTATTTAATTTTGGAAAAAAATAAGTTGGAGTATTAATAATAACTAATTTCAAGATAATATAAAAATATAATACTCAATAGAGTATTTATGTAAAAATAGACATTAGAAAAATGGAACAAAATCAAGAACCCTGAAATAGATTCATAAACAGTTGGTACAATGATTTTCAAAGGTAGTGAAGACAAATTTTAATAAATGATGTCCAAAACGGCAGTATTATAAGCAACAGAGGGAAATTGGAAATCTAATGTTTAAAAAGAACCTCAACTCCTAACTTACATATTATGTAATAAGTAACTTATTATATACCACAGACTTGATATGGGTGCTAAAGCTATTAAACTTCTAAAAGAAAACATAAAACATTGGTGATTTTAGAAAAACATTTCTGATACAATAACACACATATAAAGCATAAAAGGAAATTTTATGAACTAGTCTTGATCAAAATTAAAAATTTCTGCTCTTCAAATGCTAAGGTTATGAAAAATAAAAGTTAAAACACAAAATTGGAGAAAATATTTTCAAAACATACCTGATAAAGGACTTATATCAAGGAAATAAAGAAGGCTACAACTCAATTATAAAATGACAAGCTAATTTCAAAATGAACAAAAGATTTGAAAAACATAATTTTCTAAAGAACATCTATGGATGGCAAATATGCACATGGGGAGAAGCTAATCATCATTTGTCATTAGGGAAATCCAAATAAAATACAAGTGAGGACTGCAATGGAAAACCACTGCATACCCACTACAAGGCATAAATTTCAAAGACTGACCATGCAAAGTGCTGACAAAGAGTTGGAGGAACTGAAACTCTCATAGAAGAAATATAATATATTATGATCACTTGGGAAAGCAGTTTAAGAGTTTCTTTAAAAGTTACCATATGAGGAAAATAGTAACTCTACAATGGAGGGAACTGACAAGCACTGCCTCAACCACGTGATCAAGTTTAACATTATCATTGCAAAGCATATTGAGAGTATATATCATTGATATGAATGTGATAAGAATGGCACTTTAATTATGTGGTATTTCACCCAAGATATAGCTCCTTTCTAATCATGAGCAAAACACCAGATGAACCCAAATTGAAAGACATTCTACAAAACACCTGACATTCTACAAAATACCCTAACCCTAACCCTAACAGCAAGACTGTGAAGGTCATCAAAAACAAGAAGTCCAAAATATTGCCACAGTCTAGAAAAGCTTAAGGAGAGTGATAACTCTCCTAGATAGAATTCCTAGATAGTATCCTAGATAGAATTCTGGAAAAGAATAAGATATTAGATAAAAACCAAGGAAATTAAAATAAAGCATTTACATAACGTTTATATAATTTTTACATAAATAGCAATATATACTCTTCATTCTTTGTGACAAGCGTGCCATAGTTTTGTATTACATGAGCAATAAAGAAAACGGAATGAAGAGTACACAGGAATCCTCTCTACTATCTTTTCATCTTTTCCATAAATCTAAAATTATTCTAAAATAAAATTTTTTAAGTATTAAAGCTAGCATAAGACAAACATTCACTTCTTGGTAGTTACCCAAGAGAAATAAAACATATATCTAAAGACGGCCATTAGGTGAATATTCATAGCATCCTTATTTCTAATAGGGAAATATTGGAAACTAACAAAATATTAATCAAAAGTGAAATATAAAAATATTGTATTATATTTATACAATGGAATACACTCAGCAATACAAAGAAATGAAACCACTGTTTTATGCAATGTGAATCCAGACTGCCCAGAAAATTCCATATTACATATTACATGATTCCATTTTTTTTAATTCTAGAAAATTCAAAATAATCTATGACATCAAGCAAATCACTATTTAGTTTGAGCAGGGGATGAGGAACAGATTATATAGGGGTAACAACAAAACTTTTCAGGGTGATGTAAATGTTTTTTATCTTGGTAGAGGTAATGTTTTCATTGATGTCTACATGCCAAAACTCGTCAAACCATACACAATATATGGGCAGTTTATTATACTTCAATTATACTTCCATAAAGCTATAAACAATAAAAGAGACAATAAATGTTCATTATTTATCCTTGTATATCTACACTCATTCTTTTGCTGATTGTAGTAGACTAAATAATGACACCCCCCCTAAATAAAAAGATATTGAGTCCTGGGAGTGTCACTTTATTTGTAAAAGGGTCTTTGCAGATGTTACTCAATAAGTACCTTAAAATGGAAATTATTTTATCCTTTGAGCCCTAAATACAATCACATATGCCCAGGCAGAGGGAGATTTCATATAGACAGAAGAGGAAGAATCAATGTGAACATGGAGGCAGTCACCTAAGTGATGGAGCTTCAAACCAAAGCATGAGAAGCTGAAAGAAACAAGGAATGGAATATCCATTAACCTCCAGAGAGAGAGAGAACATGCCTTGATATAGACTCAGAAACTGATTTGGGGAAAAAAAGAAGAAAAGAGAAAGAGAAACAAAGAGAAAGAGAAAAAGAAAAAGAAATAAACTGATCTGGAATTCTGGTATCCAAAACTGTGAGAGAGTAATTTTTTATTATCGAAAGCCATCAAGTTTGTAATAATTTATTACAGCACCCAAAAGAAACTCAAGAGTTTCCCACAAAGTTACCCACTTTCAAAGATTTAAGTACACTTTCTATCCAGAAATGTTTGTTTCTGTTATTTATATTGGGGATTCTTTTTTTAATTTCAATTTTTAATTTAAATTCTAGTTAGTTAACATATATGGTAAAATTGGTTTCAGGTATAGAGTTAGCGATTCAGTATACATACATACATATAACACCCAGGGTATCACAAGTGCCTTCCATAATACCCATCACCCATTTATCCTACCCCCCACAACTTTCCTAGTCTTCTCTTCTGAATTAAAACTTTGAAATTCAGTTGCCAACATGACATCTTCCCTTGGAAAATTTCAATATTTCCAAAGCTGAACATCCTCTCCCAAAACCCTACCTATTTCCCCACCCACAGCTTTCCTGCTTAGTTGACACCAAATCCATTGATCTTATTACTTAAGCCAAAATTTTTACCTAAAATCTTTTCTCCTGCTCACAACCAAAACCCAGTGTGTAGGAAAATCTAGTCAGCTCTACCTTCAAAGTATATCCAGAATGTGACCACATATTACTGTATCTACCACTACTACTAATTTTGGTTCAAATCACCATTGTCTCTCACTAGGATTAATAAAATATCCTACAGCTTTTACTGCTTCTAGTCTTACTCCTCTCTAGTCACCCAGAAAAAAATTATCTTTTAAAACATGAATAAGATCAAATCATTCATCTGCTTAAAATGTTTCTCAATTTCCCTAAGAGGAAAAGCAATGTCTTTACCGTGGCTTACCTAGCAGGTCCTACTCAATCTGGCTCTCCCTTCACTTTTCTAACCTCCTTTCTACTGTTCTTCTGTCCATCCTTTATTAAAACCCAGACACCCTGGCCTCCTGGCTGACCTCAAATACCCTGCCTTAGAGCCTTTGCTCTATTTCATTTACTTGGAATGCTCTTCACATTCATAGAGTTGCAAGTCTGTGCTCAAATTTCAAATTCACAATGCAGTCTTTCCAGACCACTATTTAATAAAATAAACACCCCTACAGCTGCCATACCCAATTCCCCTTCCCTTTTTCTTTTTTTTCCCATAACACTTTGAAACTTCTTATAAACTTGCTAATTTTACTTATTTAGTATATTTTTTACTCATTGTCTCACTGATACTGGAAGGCAAGCTCCTTGAATATAGGATTTTCTGTTCTCTTTTTCACTGATCTATCACAAGTGAACAGAACAATGGATGCATCAGAAAAGGCACTCAAATACTTACTGAATAAGTAACTTCATAAATAAGTGAATTAACATTAATGTTAAACCTAGTTCTCTAATTTATTCTTCTTTGAATGAAGTATTATGACAAATGCAGGATCTGACAATATTTCTTGACTGTGAATTTGTAAGAAATTAATTTTGCTATAGTTCTAGTCAGTTTATATATAAAATGCACTATCTTATTACTCAACACAATTCTATTTGTATGGATGTCACCTCAAATTATGTTGAAAGAAGAAAAAATTTCATTATTCTGTTGTTTGCACATTTGGATCCAAATTCTCTTCAAACTATTCTAAAATAAATCACATTAGCAAAATTGTTCATTTTTTTCAAGTCAAAGGACTGGAGCAGGAACTTGCTAAACGATAGTGTGAAGATGTGAAACAACCAATAAACTTCCAAAAAGTTTCTTTTTTTTTTAAGATTTTATTCATTTATTTGACAGAGATGGAGACAGCCAGCGAGAAAGGGAACATAAGCAGGGGGAGTGGGAGAGGAAGAAACAGGCTCATAGCTGAGGAGCCTGATGTGGGGCTCGATCCCATAGCGCCAGGATCACGCCCTGAGCCGAAGGCAGACGCTTAATGACTGCACCACTCAGGCGCCCCTCCAAAAATTTTCTATTCACTGGAAGAATTCCCTAAAATATTACAGACTCTGCCGACCTCATTTTCTTAAGCTATACACAAAAACACTCAAAATGGATTAAGAACCTTAATGTGAGACCTGAAACCATAAAAATTCTAGACAGCACAAGCAGTAATTTCTCTTATATTGGCCATTGTATGATTTTTCTAGATATCTCTTCTGGGACAGGGTAACAAAAGCAAAAATAAACTATCAGGACTACATCAAAATAAAAAGTTTTTGTACAGAAATGCAAATAATCAATGAAACTAAAAGATGATCTACTGAATGGGAGAAGATGTTTGCAAATGACATATCCAATAAAGGGTTGATATCAAAACTGTATACAGAACTCATATAACTCAACACCTCCAAAGAACAAATAATGCAATTAAAAAATGGGCAGAAAACATCAACAGACATTTCTCTAAAGACTTATAGATAACTGACAAACACATGAAAAGATGCTCAATATCACTCTTCATCAGGGAAATGCAGATTATAACTACAATGAGATACCACCTCACGCCTGTCAGAATGGCTAAAATCAAAAACACAAGAAACAAGTATTGGTGAAGATGTGGAGAAAAAGGAACCCTCCTGCACTATTGGTAGGACTGCAAACTGGTGCAACCACTGTGGAAAATAATATGGAGGTTCCTCAAAAAATTAAAAATGAAATTACCATATGACACAGTAATTGCACTATTATATACCCAAAGAATACAAAAACACTAATTCAAAAAAAAATATGCACGCTCCTATGTTTAGGTAGCATTACTTATAATAGCCAAATTATGGAAGCAGCCCAAGTGTCCATCAATAGTGGATGGCTAAAGAAGATGGGATATATATATAGGATATATATATATACACATATATATAGTATATATATGGGATATGTATATATATATAGGATGGATATATATATAGGACGGATATATATAGGATATATATATATATATATATATATATATAGGATGGATGGATATATATATAGAGAGAGAGAGAGAGAGAAGAAAAAAATATATATCCTATATATATCAATCATATTACTTGGCAATAAAAAATAATGAAATCTTGCCCTTTGCGACAACATAGATGGATCTAGAGAGTATAATGCTAAAGTAAATAAGTCAGAGAAAGACAAATACCATATGATTTTACTCATATGTGGAAGTTAAGAAGCAAAAAAAATGAACAAANTAGCATTACTTATAATAGCCAAATTATGGAAGCAGCCCAAGTGTCCATCAATAGTGGATGGCTAAAGAAGATGGGATATATATATAGGATATATATATATACACATATATATAGTATATATATGGGATATGTATATATATATAGGATGGATATATATATAGGACGGATATATATAGGATATATATATATATATATATATATATATAGGATGGATGGATATATATATAGAGAGAGAGA
>NC_048236.1:21194531-21196515 GCF_002007445.2 Ailuropoda melanoleuca
TTTTCCAAATAGCTGCTTTTTAAGTGCCTATTGCTTTAGGGCAGTTCTACTTAAGCTGCTATTCACATCAGCTCACTGATTAATCCCATTAACACTCCATCTATCCTTTTGCCCAAATCGTATTTCTCTTTTATCAAACATATAAAGGCAATTACAGTAAATGTCTCTATCCATTTATATCAATGATTTTACACATTGTTCAACCCATATTAAATAAGGTACCATTTCAATATTTAAGATTTCAATAAATTTTAGAACAAATAGACTTACTGTAACTTGAAAGTAGAAGTGAAATCTCTTGATAGTCAATCATTTAGTCTTCAGTTCAAGGTCTTTCTCCTAAGGATGAGAGTTATAAAAAAAAGATAAACATTACTTAATTTACTGGATTGAACCATATTCACCAAAATTTCATGTTCTTCCTGGAATCTCAGAATGACATCTTATTGGGAAATAAAGCCATTGCATATGTTATTAATTCAGTTAACATGACATTATACTGGAGTAAGGTGGGCCCTTATCAATGTGACTGCTGTCTGCTGTCCTTATAAGAAGGCGAAAAGAGACACAAAAATAGACGCACAGGGAAGACTATTATGTGAAGACAGTGGGATTTTGGAGTGATGCATCTACAAACCAAAGAGGAACAAGAATTGCCTGCAAATACCAGAAGCTAGGATGAGACAAGAAAGCCTCCTCCTCCAAAGCCTGGGAAGGTGACAATACCTTCGTTTTGGGCTTCCAGCCTCCAGAATTGAAAGAATAAATTTATTTTGTTTTAAACAACCACGTTTGTGGTACTCTACTATGGCACCCTCGGGAAACTAATACATTTAGTTTTTGCCTAATCAATTTATGCGTAATACGAAAATTTATAATTTACATGGTCACCTTACCCCCTCCTACAACCCTCAAGCCATTAAACTATTCAGTGAGAAACTGGATGTTTCAATGTCTTCTATTTCAGGAAACGTGGCATACATGTGAGATATGACCGTGACTGTATTTCAGTGATTAGTCACTTCAAGTCTAAGACACAGGAAAATTATTTTATTAAAAAAACATGTATCTATAAATCTTTACATAGAAATGCTTTCATATATACATATTTACATATAAAACAATTCAAATTGAAATTAAAATAAAAAATATTTGAAAATCAAACTTTTCCTTTTGAGGACTTTTGAGGCACAGGGACGGAGACCCTCTGAAGGTAATCCGTTGACAATAAGTGGCTTAAAAATTGAAAACTGTTGGGGCGCCTGGGTGGCACAGCGATTAAGCGTCTGCCTTCGGCTCAGGGCGTGATCCCGGCGTTCTAGGATCGAGCCCCACATCAGGCTCCTCCGCTATGAGCCTGCTTCTTCCTCTCCCACTCCCCCTGCTTGTGTTCCCTCTATGGCTGGCTGTCTCTACCTCTGTCAAATAAATAAATAAAATCTTTTAAAAAAAATTGAAAACTGCAATTCTGGGTCTCAGGTTGTGATGCAATATTTTACACAACAGATAGGTTCTCAAATTAAGAAATGAACATGTATCTGTACATGATTTTCATATTTTTCAAAATTTATTTCATCCCTTCACCTCAAACAATGCAGTCATCCTTCATGTAAGTCACTTTCGTCCCCCCAAAAGCTATATTTTCAGCCTAGAAAACTAGCTTTAAAAAGAGTGGGTAAGGGGCACCTGGGTGGTGCAGTCATCAAGCGTCTGCCTTCGGCTCAGGGCATGATCCCAGCATTCCAGGATCGAGCCCCACATCAAGCTCCTCCACTAGGAGCCTGCTTCTTCCTCTCCCACTCCGCCTGCTTGTGTTCCCTCTCTCGCTGGCTGTCTCTGCCAAATAAATAAATAAAATCTTTAAAAATAAATAAATTAAAAAAATAAAAAATAAAAAGAGTGGGTAAAATATGTTGCCAAATATTATTTTTTGCCATGAAAATGTCTGCCCTATATACTCACTCCATAAAAAATGGAGGGGAAA